>NC_143023.1:76713866-77013866 GCF_057628025.1 Oncorhynchus mykiss | reverse complement strand
ATACTCTGCATCCTAATGACCAGCTCTTTCTCTCCATCTTTTTCTCTGCATAGCTGCACCTGAACAAAGATATTATACCACTGTTTTCTCTCTCTCTCAGCACCTCTCTCTTCCTCATCACTGCATCCATGTGAATAGCCATGGTTATGACATTGTGTGGTAATCTATTGGTAAAAGAGAACATTCGAGTTGTGTTCAGGAGATCATAGTGTCTGTGGAAGCAGCTAGCTGCGGACGCTAAGCAGACACAACAACTCTAAGGCACATTGACACTGACTAAACCCCAAACAGATGGATCAATACCTCATCCAAACATCTACCTCAGATTAAAATTGAGAAATAAAAAACTAATATGCCCATAACTATTAGATCATATCAGATATCCACATTGACTATGTTATTTATACAAACCAACTAGCTCTAACAGTCTCACATCAGAATCATCCATGTTTCTCAAATATTAAATGCAGAAGTTGTTGCAAACGTCAAGTTTCAAAGTGTTTAAGGTTAGGTTTAGGCATTAACCAAGAATGGTTAAGGTAAGGGTTAAGGTTTGGGATAGGCTGAAAACTAAAACCTCAAAAACAACTTTCTATCCTGGATTCTAACATGCAAACTTTGTCACCAGAGGCAGATGCCTACATCCCTCCGCCATCCCTGTCCACAATGCCCTAGCAAAACCCGAAACTTACTTGAAGGTAACAGTGCTCACTGTTGCCCCTAGTGGCCGGTTTCCATGTCATCTCCCGACATCTTCAGACACGGATGGACATCGTATACTGACTTGTATAACCAGGGTGACCTGGCTGTACAAATAACAGTATGTACAACATATTTTGCTAACACTTTTTTTAGCCCTCTTTTATAATAAGGTTGACATTACAGATGTTATAAACAGTGACAACATCTTAGCATGACTGACAGTAGTGTTATATGATACAGTGTCACACTCACCAAATGAAGATAAAGTTGTTTGTGTTTTAATGTATGTACAACATAGATCTGTATCATCACTGATTTATCTAAACCACTGAAATACAGCAGCCATTGATTATACAGGACTAAATGTCCTCCTACATCTTATCTCACTAACGTGTGTGTGTGTGTGTGTGTGTGTGTGTGTGTGTGTGTGTGTGTGTGTGTGTGTGTGTGTGTGTGCGTGCATCCAAACTGTGTCCCAAAGCGGGGGGATTAGCAGCCAAACGGCTCAATGCTGGCTGAACTGTGTCGCCTTTTGATGATGCAGACTATGATGCGTTCGGATCGATTCCGCCATGTCCTCCTTTAATGTGGATTCTCTAAGCTGGACTCTAGAGATTCTCTCTCTTTCTTCCCCTCTCTCTCTCTTTCCCTTTCTCTCTCACACACTTTCTCTCTATCCCACTTTCGCTCTCTATTTCTTTCTCTCAGCCTTTTGGCAGCAGTAAGAAACCATAGATAATTTCCCTCCAACAGCCCCTAGTGTGACTAATACAGGGAGAACGAGGGATGAGAGTGAGAAGAGAGGGAGATAGATAGAGACAGAGGAGGGGGAGGAGAAAGAGGGAGGACAGGAAGTGACAGTGGATAAGGGATGAAAGAGAGGATGTGAGAAAGAGAGGGAAAGGTAAAAAGAAAGGTGAGAAAGAGAAGGACAGGAAATGAATAGGGGACAGATGCAGAAAGCAGAGGGAAACAGGAAAGGGGCCTATTACCTTACCAACCTCCAAGGAAATCATTGGTGTCATCTTGGTTTTCAATGGTATCGATAACTCACTCACATTGTGACATCCACCCTTTATATGTATCTAAATTCCAACCATTTCACCATTCCCAGATGCCCCCTGGCAACAGTGTTGGACTCCTTACAGCACCGCCCACTCTGGTGTGAGAGGAAGTGATGGCATGTTCCACAGGAAGTCGTTGTGTTGGCCGTAGGGGCGGGCCACTGCCGGCCAAACTAATTTCACACTTCCCTGGTACCCAGAATGCCCCTGGAGTTATCACCGGGCGGACAGACGGTCACAGAGCGAGAGATGGAGAGAGAGAGATGGAAAGATGGCGCAGGTAGGGGGACTGAGAGAGAGAGACCAGTAGTAGCCAACAAGAGGGAGGGAAAGGAGTAGTGAAGGAAGGAAAGAAGAAGGGAGGGAAACAAGGAAGGAGGGGTGAAGATTAGGTATAAACGTATAGCTAATGTTTTCCTTGCACTATGTCATTTGAGGACCGTCTCTCTCTCCCTCAGATGTCCTCAGGCCTTTACTGTTGTGTCAATAACATCAGTAATTTCCAGACCTGTCACTTCTTACACAGATAAACATGACTAATTACAGCAAAAGAATAACAGAAAAGAACAGATAGGCATCTAGGACAGGACACATCAGGGAAATGACCTCTACTTCCCTCTATCTGTGCCTTTCTTTATCCCTCCTTCTGTACCTCCCTCAGTCTAACTACTACTGATACGCGAGTCTCAGTAAGCATATTATGTGTACTGAAAAGGAAGGTATTACTATACCTCTTTGTGCAGACAGAAGTACATTCAAATACAGGCAAGCTACACTACCTCTACCAACAGGGTGTCAAGTTCAACACACTGATGCTGCTTTACTACTGTGGCCTTCTTGAGACAAAGGGTGGGACGAAGAGAGAGAGAGAGAGATAGAGAGAGAGAGAGATGGAGCGAGCGAGAGATAGAGGTCTGATTAGCAGCATGTGTGATGGATGGAGTGAAGTGACAGTAGGGTATTACAAATAGAGAGAGGGCTATAGTCGTGTCTGTAATGCAATTCCCATGTCAGACATCAAACTGCTGCCGCATCTGGAGAATAAGGGCACGCACGCATGCACGCACGCACACACACACACACACACACACACTTGCAGAAACGCATACACACATACAGTGTTCTATAGGAGAAGCATAAAGCTATGTGTTAATCATGTACTGAGTCAGTACGACTGACACATGATCACAATAAAATGGTTAGGAACCTCAGCATTAGTAATCTGCTCAATTTATCCCATACTGGAGAGACAATGACAAGGAGAAGAGAGGAGGAGCTTTCCTTTCAGATCAGACCCAGAACAGTTCATTGTCCCCCAAGGAGCAGAATATTAAATATATGATTGATTGTCTGTCTCACCTGAGCCGTCCTCGAGGGACGTGTCCTAGAGGGTGTCCGTGTGTCTTCCTGATGCCCTGATCGCCCTCATGCAGATGACTGTGTAGTGAGGGAGAGCGGGAGTGGGAGGAGCGAGAGCTGCCTGTGCTCTGGAGACTGCTGTCTGGCATCTCTCCATGACGAGTCTGGAATATAACACACACACACAGCACACACAGTCTGTTACACACACATTCCATAAATCTCTGTCACAAAACACGCAGAAAGGCAAACACACACACACTCTGTCTCTGTCTCTTTCTCTCTCTCTCTGTCTCTCACCTCCCCCAGGCTGGCATGTTGTTGGTGTTGTCCCAGTGCAGGGAGGCTTCTCAGAGAGGGGACAGGAGACTGACCCTGTCGACCGTGACCCTGCCCCAGACCTTGACCCAGACCTTGACTGCTGTCCCCGTTGAGGTTGTTGTCGCTAGCGGAGCGCAGCAGGGAGCGGGGCGAGGGCAGTCCTCCCACCAACACACGTCTACGGTTGGTGTAGGATGGGGTCTCCCTGAAAGGCACTGGGAGAGGAACACACAACATGTTGCTGGCCTAATCAACATGACAATGTATGCATTTATGCCTAAGGCACTGCCGAGGGTATTGAGTTAAGAAAACATCTTATTGCATTAAATTAGGAATCTGGTATAATCTTTCCTTCAAACACTAGATGGCAGACTATTCACACATAGCAGATTGACACCCAATACCCTGAATTACACAGAGCAAGTGCACATAATCAGGAATCATTACTGACTGGGTGATTACAGTGGCTATAGTCCGAGTGCTGAGGGCTCTCTAACCCTCTGACACCACTATGGGAGATCAGTCAGGGTAATTCAGTCTAGATTCATTCATTAGAGTCCAGTGACCACCTCCTGTTAGCCACATACCCATGGCATGTACTGTAGTCTACTCACCAACGTCTGACACTTTGTGGATCTTGATGATTTCAGCCAGATCAAAGTTTCCTGCTATAATGGCCACCTGGAGGAGGAGAGAGGGAGGAGAGAAGAGGGGATGGAAGGGGAGGAGAAGCATAAGTCAAATGTGTGTTGTGTGTTTGTTCCTTTCCCAACTCTCAACTTCTCAATATGAGTGTTCTGTAAAACAAGGCTCCCATTGGAAGCTGTCCTTCTCATTGGGAGAGAACAGAACCCTGCTGAAAGCTGCTGTCCCAGAGTCTGTCTGGAATAAACATCAGCCTCTGTTGTTTCAAGAAAACTTTTGGGAACCAATTATCAGACGTACAATACATCTACTCTAAACTACAGGTGACAGGGGAACACATTCCATTCAAAGCACTTTCTCTCTCCCACCTTCCCTCCATCCTTCAATATCATCTTTTTCAGACTACATGTCCATCACTAATTCTATCTCCCCCCTCTTAATTTGCATTACTCTATGGTTCCATCTCTCTCTCTTTCTCTTTCTCTGTCTGATTAATATTTCACACATTGGCATCCCTTCATTAAAAGGCTGATTGTAACAGATGTCTGACAGCAGCGTGTGTTTCTGATTTCTGGCACTGTGTGAGCGTGTGGATGTGAATGCGTGCACGTGTACATGTGAGTGTGCTGGTGGTGTGTGGCGCCAGATAGCCCTGTGTACAAACAAATGAACATTGATGTACTGAGGAAATCTGTGTTAATGTCAATTTGTCACAAGCTTAATCACACAGCTTGCCACAGAGGCAGGCCAGAGTACAGAAACAGTGTTCAAGTGGAGTTGCCTTTATGCCATGTAGTTATCACAGAACAAATATACAGATATTGTTGAGCTCCCTTGACCTCCAAGAGTTGCAAAAACTTTTTCCATGTTAAGTCACACAAAGTTGTCCTCATGGCATATGGTTACGGTATAACTAGAATGTAATGTCTGATAGAGGCCAGCTGAAGGATGGGGAGTCTCACCTGAAAGGCTGTCTGGCTGTTGTAGTTCTTGATCTCTTTATTCACTCCCCGAAACAGTAGAACTCTGGTACAACTATCCTGAAAGAGGAAGAGATAGAATTGGATACTTTTGTTAGACAAGTTAGATCAGTTGTGAAATTTTGGTATTTTGGTTGCATATGGATGTTCAATTCATCAGAACACACACGAACAAGCACACATGCGCACACACACCGAATATATATATGAGGCTCCAGTGAGTGCCAGCTCTGTTCTCTAAATTGGTCCCAACAGTGCTAAGTCTGATAATTACACTGACCAGAGAGGGAGAGAAAGAGAGGCTCACTTCCTCCCTCCATTCATCCTTTAATGCTAGAGCCTTCCTCGTCCCTTCTCTCCCTCTCAGAAATGTCTTCCCATTACCCTCATCTTCCATCCTCTCTCCCTCCATTCATAGCCTACATAACATGTATGTTGCTGTGTGAATGTGTGATATAGCCCCAATGCTATATCATTGGGGCTGTGTGTACATGTATAGTCCTCTCCCTCTCTCCGGAGTGGTCCATGGGTTAAGGGGAAGGGCTATGTGTTTGCAGGGTATGAATAGAATTAATAGCGCTATGATTGACCTTAACCAAACTTGTGGCTGCTCTCTTCCTGGAGCCTTTTGAGTCATACTGTATATACACTCACAGGAACGCACATTTCTGTTCATTTTACACTGATCTTATAGGAACCTATAGTCAGAGTTTGTGTGTTTTTTAAAGGTAAGCAGAGAGAAATGAGGAATCCACACATCTTCCTTTAACTAACAAGGTGGTTCAATAATGCAGTGCCTTTCCTATAATAGCTCTATAATCACTTCATGCTAATGCTAGCAACCCTTCCGGCAGTTAGCTTAGCTAATCACTAGACGCTTGTACAGTACTCTCTCTCTCTCTCTCTCTCTCTCTCTCTCTCTCTCTCTCTCTCTCTCTCTCTCTCTCTCTCTCTCTATTTTCAATTCAATTCAAAGGTGCTTTATTGGCATTGGAAACATAATGCATACTGTATGTTTACATTTCCAAAGCAAATGAAAAACAACAAACAGTAAAAAAAACTATCAGAAATGAACAGCAAACATTACACTCACAAAATGTTCAAGGGAATAACGGCATTTTAAATGTCATGTTATTGGCTATGTACAGTGTTTTAACAATGTGCAAATAGTTGAAGTATGAATGGCAAGAGAAAATATATAAATATACAAATAAATATTGGTTGTATTTGCAATGGTGTTTGTACTCCACTGGTTACCCTTTTCCTGTGACAACAGGTCACACATCTTGCTGCTGTGACTGCACACTGCGACACTTCGCCTAACAGAGTTTGTCAATATTTGGTGTGTTTCTAAATTCTTTGTGGGTCTGTATGAAATATGTGTTGCTAATATGGTCATATAATTAGCAGGAGGATAGGAAGTGCAGCTCAGTTTCCACCTCATTTTGTGGGCACTGGGTATATAGCCTGTCTTCTCTCTCGGCCCAGGTCTGCCTATGGCGGCCTCTATCGATAGCAAGGCTATGCTTACTGCGTCTGTACATAGTCAAGGATTTCCTTCATTTTGTGTCAGTCACAGTGGTCAGGTATTTTGCCACTGCGTACTCTCTGTTTAGGGCCAGATAGTATTTTTGGTTGAATCTTTCTAATGTGTCAAATAATTATCTTGTTTTGTCACAATTTGGTTGGGTCCAATTGTGTTGCTGTCCTGGGGCTCTGTGGGGTCTGTTTGCGTTTGTGAACTGAGCCCCTAAACCAGCTGGCAAATTAGCGGGTATCGGCCTAATACTGCTCTGTATGCATTATTTGGGGATTTATGTTGTACACAGAGGATGTTTTTTCAGAATTCTGCATGCAGAGTGTCAATTGGGTGTTTGTCCCATTTTGTGAATTATTTATTGGTGAGTGGACCCCTAACTTCACAACTACAGAGGGTAATGGGTTCTATAACTGATTCAAATATTTTTTACCAGATCCTAACTGGGATGTCGAATTTTATGTTCATGCCTCAACTCTCTGATTGTTCACAGCTTTGTGGAAGTTACCTAAGGGTTTGATGTTAAGCCGGGGTAGGTATCGTTTTTTGTGTGCTACAGGACAACAGTGTCTAGATTGAATTTGTATTCGTGGTCCTGGCAACTGGACCTTTTTTGGAACACCAATATTTTTGTTTTACTAAGATTCACTTTCAAGACCCAGGTGTGACAGAATCTGTGCAGAAGATCTAGGTACTGTTGTAGGCCGTCCTTGGTTGGGGACAGAAGCAACAGATTATGGAAAAGATGGCGCCGGAGGGTAGGGCTGCCGTCTTATCGGCTCTTAACCAACCATACTATTTTGTTTGTCTATTCGCATTGTTCTTAAATTGTTTTGAACATAATGTTGCTGCTACTGTCTCTTATGACTGAAAAGAGTTTCTGGACATCAGAAGTGGGATTATTCACCTCAAGTTGGATGAGGAGTTCTTCTTCAACGAGTCGGACGCGAGGGATATACTACGGGTGCCTGACCAGGCTCAGATCCACTTGATTCGCTGGAAAAGGAAAGGTAGGTTTCACGGAAAGAGATCGGGATGCCTTGTGAGGACCAGGCGACGAGTGGCTAATCTGCCCTTGCCTTCCAGTCTGCATTCAATCGCTGGAAAATAAATGGGACGAACTGAAAGCACGTATATCCTATCAACGGGACATTAAAACTGTAATATCTTACGTTTCACCGAGTCGTGGCTGAACGACGACATTAAGAACATACAGCTGGCGGGTTATACACTCTATCAACAGAACAGCAGCCTCTGGTAAGACACAGGCAGGCGGGGGCTTATGAACTTATGTAAACAACAGCTGGTGCACGATATCTAAGGAACTCTCAAGGTTTTGCTCGCCTGAGGTAGAGCGTCTCATGATAAACTGTAGACCACAATATCTACCTATAGAGTTTTCATCTGTATTTTTCGTAGCTGTCTACATACCACCACAGGCCGAGGCTGGCACTAAAACAGCACTCAATGAGTTGTATTCCACCATAAGCAAACACTCATCCAGAGGCGGCGCTCCTAGTGGCCGGGGACGTTAATGCAAGGAAACAAATCCGTTTTACCTAATTTCTACCAGCATGTTAAATGTGCAACCAGAGGGGAAAAAAATCTAGACCACCTTTACTCCACACACATAGAGGTGTACTAAGCTCTCCCTCGCCCTCCAATTGACAAATCTGACCATAATTCTATCCTCCTGATTCCTGTTTACAAGCAAAAATTAAAGCAGGAAGCAACAGTGACCCGGTCTATAAAAAAGTGGTCAGATGAAGCAGATGCTAAACTACAGGACTGTTTTGCTATCACAGACTGGAATATGTTCTGGGATTCTTCCGATGGCATTGAGGAGTACACCACATCAGTCACTGGTTATATCAATAAGTGCATTGAGGACGTCGTCCCCACCAATTTTATTAACCAAACACTTGTTGTTGTTTGTGTCCATTGATTTTATGATGACATATGTTTTTACCCCAACACCGCTTTCCATCCATTTATATAGCAGGCCCTCATGCCAAATTGAGTCAAAAGCTTTTTTTGAGATCACCAAATCATGTTTTTGGTTTGGTTTGTTTGTCAATTGTTGTTGTTTGTCAATTAGGTTGTGCATGGTGTATATATGTGGTCTGTCATATGGTCATTTGGTAAAAAGCCAATTTCACATTTGCATAAGAAATATTTTTCACTGAGGAAATGTAGGAGTCTGCTGTTAATGATAATGCAGAGGATTTTCCAGAGGTTGCTGTTGACGCATATTCCACTGTAGTTATTGGGGACGAATTTGTCTCTACTTTTGTGGATTGGGATGATCAGGCCTTGGTTTCAAATATTGGGGAAGATGCCACATCTGAGGATAATGTTAAAGAGTTTAAGCATTGACAATTTTATGTTGTCCATATATTTTATCATTTAGTTTAGGAAATAATCAACATCCCAGGGCTTTTTGGGTTGGAGAGTTTGCATTTTGTCCTGTAGTTCATTACATGTAATTGGAGACTCCAGTGGGTTCTGGTAGTCTTTAATAATAGTTGATTCTAAGATTTGTAATTGATTGTGTATATGTGTTTGTGTTGTTCATTCTTTTTTCCTTAGCATATTTCTGTCCAGTTTGACCATTTGTCATCATTGTTCATTTTCTTTTTTTGTTGTCTGCTTGACATTTTTAGATTTGATAGGGAAGCTGAAAGATCAAATATACTTTAGGCTTTCTACTGCCAGATCTACACCTTCCCTATTGCAGTAAAACATTTTGTCCCCTAAAAAGGGTTGAATTTGTTGTTTGACAATAGTTTTTGGTATGTTTGTACACAACGCTCCTTCCCATCTATAGCATTTCTTAATAGTAAACAGTTGCTGTGATCCAATAGGAGTGTCAGTGGGCTGACAATGCTCTGGGAGACTCTGGGTTGAGTTCGGTGATAAAGTAGTCTACAGTACTCTCTCTCTCATGTTGTAAAGCTGCTGTAAAGCGTAGCATGGGGGTGGCCTCTTTTAAAGGCATTTAGATGTCTTTATTTTTACTTTACACTTAAAGGTGAGGAGCAAACTTTAGCTAATGACCCCATTAAGTCTCTGACAGTGAATTAGCTATGGTGGTTAATACACATAGAGGTGGGCTGTGTGTGTGTTGTGTGTGTGTGTGTGTTGTGTGGTGTGTGGTGTGTGTGTGGTGTGTGTGTGTGTGTGTGTGTGTGTGTGTTTGTGTTTGTGTTTTGTTCTCCCTTAGGCAGGAGTCTCTAGCAGTAGCAGGATAATCTACTGGGAATGAGAAAGTATCCATTAAAGAGAAGAAGGCTGACAGGGGTGAAACATGAGAGACAGGGGGTGATAAAGCAGGAACAGGGAGAGAGAGATGAGTGGAGAAACAGAGAGAGAGATGAGTGGAGAAACAGAGAGAGAGAGGTGAGTGGAGAAACAGAGAGAAGGGAATTATGGGATGGAGAGAAAGAGAGGCAGTGGTTGTTCAGTGTGTGTATACCTGTCCCTGCTGTTTTCAACTCTCTAGAGACAGCCGGAGTGGTAGAGATACTCTTAATGATCGGCTATGAAAAGCCAGCTGACATTTACTCCTGAGGTGCTGACTTGCTGCACCCTCGACAACTACTGTGATTATTATTATTTGACCATGCTGGTCATTTATGAACATTTGAACATCTT
The DNA here is from genome assembly GCF_057628025.1 of Oncorhynchus mykiss. Taxonomy (NCBI): domain Eukaryota; kingdom Metazoa; phylum Chordata; class Actinopteri; order Salmoniformes; family Salmonidae; genus Oncorhynchus; species Oncorhynchus mykiss. The sequence continues at coordinate 77,003,604 of NC_143023.1, read as the reverse complement.
GGCCATGTTCTGTTATAATCTCCACCCGGCACAGCCAGAAGAGGACAGGCCACCCCACATAGCCTGGTTCCTCTCTAGGTTTCTTCCTAGGTTTTGGCCTTTATAGGGAGTTTTTCCTAGCCACCGTGCTTCTACACCTGCATTGCTTGCTGTTTGGGGTTTTAGGCTGGGTTTCTGTACAGCACTTTGAGATATCAGCTGATGTACGAAGGGCTATATAAATAAATTTGATTTGATTTGTATGTGTGTGTGCATGCTCTTTTTATTTGGAATGGGGAAATGAATGGCAGTAGAAAACCTATGCATCAACTGCTGCCTCTCAATTTACAACAACACACACATACATACAGTATACACACATATACACTCACACACAAACACACACACACACACATGCACAAACGCTCCAGGAGACCAATTATAGAGAGGGACATCTGTCTTCCTGCTTGCAGCCATAGTGATATTACAGGAAACCATTAAGAATCGAGCAGACTTCCTCTCCACGTTTCTTTACCATGATATACACTGAACATCAGCAGGTCAACTCCAGAGGAGTAGAGTTCCCCCAAAGTACCGTCACTAAAAGCAATCTAAAAGCTCTGCATTTTACTAAATGGATGAATCATTCAGGAGACTCCGTTTTAAATACAGAATTCAACAGCTTTATAGAGGGCTCCATTGTCAAAAGAATGTAAGATACAATCACATTTCCAATATGTTCCTGTCTGACAGGTGCCTGATTCCACCTGGGCTCCTGGATAATAATGATGACAGAACCAGTTTGTATTGTGAATTTCGTGGTCTCACATTGAGATTCGTGGTTGGAAGTAAGATTTGCAAACGTGTTTGCAAGCTTGTATCATGATGTGTGAAAAATGTAACAACGGTCGCAAACTTGTAACTTCACATTTGAATACATTCAATAAGATTTGCAAGCATCATTTATTTTATAAGTCCACGCTTGGGTTCTGTCACTGTTGTCACACTACCAAGAGATTCGTAAGATTGTAGAAAGTTTAGTACATTTTTAGAAAGAGATTCGCAAGTAATGAATACTGGTTTGAGCAGCAATAGGGGCAGGACCTTTTTTACTCCTGACCAATCAGCCAAAACCACAGCCGCCTAATTGCTGCAACCATTGGCTGGATTGCTCCATCAATCAAATCTCAGGAAATAGCTTGAAGAGGAGAAGTCATTTTTACAAAGTAATATTATTAACGTTACTCGGCCTAAAGTACTAGAATAAAACAGTCTACTTGAAGGTAATCATCTCTTTATTATGTGTGCATACATGTTTTGTGAAAAGGCATGACAGTAATATGTTTATCATGTGAAATATAAGTGATACATTTCAGAGGAAATCTATTGGCTGCAGCTAAATTAACTTTAGCTAGCTGGCTTCTGAAATGCATTTATTATTTAGCTTTACTATCAACTGGCTAACGTTAGATTTATCAGGCAGCTTTAGATGCTAGGGGAAAACAAATATATTTGCTAGTTAACTATCTGATTGATAAAGTTGATATGAATACCATTATATATTTTAATATTTTATTTTAACCTTTATTTAACTAGGCAAGCCAGTTATTTACAATGACGGCCTACCCCGGCCAAACCCGGACGACGCTGGGCCAATTATGCACCGCCCTATGGGACTCCCAACCACGGCTGGATGTGACACAGCCTGGAATCGAACCAGTGACGCCTCTTGCACTGAGATTATAAACTGGTTGGTTCGAGCCCTGAATGCTGATTGGCTGAAAGCCATGGTATACCATGGGTATCACAAAACAGTTATTTTTACTGTTATAATTACTTTGGTAACCAGTTTATAATAGCAATAAGGCACCTCAGGGGTTTGTGGCCAATATACCAGAGCTAAGGGCTGTGTTCTAGCACTCTGCCTTGTGTCGTGCCTAAGAACATCCTTTATCCGTGGTATATTGTCCATATACCACACCCCCTCTGGCCTTATTGCTTAATTATATAGCTGTCAACATGTAGCTTGTTAGCTAAGTTAAATTGAAACTGCTATGGGAAAAATTCCCAACATCATCAATGTAGCTAACAATGTTCGATTTCTAGAAATATATATATATATATATATATATATATATATTTGCTAGCTATATTTTAAAGACTTGTTATTGACTTTTGAGAACTTCGTTCCACTGCCAGTTTATTGATTAATTGGTGACAGGATAATGCCCCTCCTGCAAATAGTCTGTATTGTTTTGGTATAATTTGGCTGAGTAGACTTGTGCACATTTACATTAGTGCTTTTAATTTAGCCAAGTTAGAAAATTACTGACTGACTAGGCTTATTGTTATTCATGTTTTTGTTGTTATTGCATTTCAGGTGGAGAGGGAGTAAGATAACTAGAAAGCAGAAATGCTGCCAGACAACCACAGGACCCTAGAGGTATTATAGTCAATGCTCATGAACTTTATTGTATGTGAATTGCCCATTTATATCAATAACAAAATGGTTGGATTGTTTAGCAACATGTGCAGTAAATGCTAACACGGCTTTAGTGATGAAAGGTACATAATGTGTTTATTGTCATCTCACAATCGGGCCTCTGCATGCTGTGGCATGGGCCTGGATGGTGACATCTGCTTCCAGATGACTGAATACTAGGGCCTTTACTGGTACCTTACCTGACACTGCAGCTAGAGTCTCCTTATCAATGTCTCTTAACCATTTAACACGCCAACATGTATCTTATGTTACCACTCATTCATACAAATTGCTACAGACACAAGAGCAGACTTACATTCACTTGTCTATTTGTCCTATTCTTCAGGCTTGTCTGGGATATATATGGTACTTGGTGCACCTGTGTGATGTCTTATATACATGAATCAGAATGTATTCACCCTGAACATGAGACTTGCATTGATTTTAGACCTTTGAGTCATAAGCACCAGGTGTTTTCTTGATGGAGAAAGTCTGCATGTTGTTAGATGTTTAAGTTAGCATAGTAGTTAGTAAAACATTTGAAAAACAGGCTGAAAAATGTATTGTTTTGCAACCACTTTTAAAAAACAAACATGAGTAGTTTATACAAAACTTTATTCCGTTTGGTGATCATCCACCAAATTTGTCCATTGTCCTTGAGAGTTTCATCCTTCCTCAGGGAACTGTCTGCTGATAGGTGGCAACAGGGGGGCAGGTTTTTTTAATGTGCTGCTCTAGAGTTCCATGGCCCAGTAGACTCACCTGGGGATAGGGGGATGGACGCGTTCGTTTTTCTGGAGACTTTTAGTGAGAGGAAATAGCATGAGTTTTGGAGTGAGTACAGAAAATCCAACCAATGGCCCTGGATAATATGCTACATGTCATCACACAGACAGTCAGCCATAGTAAATGAGGTTTACATAGTGCATAAAGTATATTACCACCAGCAGAGCTTACTTATCTGTTCTGGAGAGATCTCCAGGAGTTGGTCAGAAGGCTCTGGAATATTCCCTCTGTAACAAATGTAGAGAGATTAATAGAGGTACTGAATGCAATTGAAAGAGGACTGTATGGGTGCCTTCCAATCAGAAATGGATGCGTAAAAGACACAGCAACTTTCAAAGGGAAGTGTGTGTTGGGGGAGAGGGTTGTGTTGGGCTGTCCTTCAGGAAAGTTGCAGACTATCCTTCAACCAATTAAAAACGGGGAACAGTGTTTTTCCTGACCAAACAGTTGTGCTGGACATATATTTGGTTTGAAGTTATTCTTACTCTGTGGTTCAAGTTGAGTCTTTATGTCTAACTTCCCTCTCACTCCCCCTAAGCCCTCAACCCTGACCTCCCATTGGCCCAGGGCCTCCTGCCAAATCATCTAATGAATCTCTGACAGTGAGTTACTCCAGGAGTAGACAGGTTTATGATGCATAGGGCTTCTCCACTATGAGTGGAGTATTATATACAGTGGGGAGAACAATTATTTGATACACTGCTGATTTTGCAGGTTTTCCTACTGACAAAGCATGTCTGTAATTTTTATCATGGGTATACTTCAACTGTGAGAGACGGAATCTAAAACAAAAATCCAGAAAATCCCATTGTATGATTTTTTTGTAATTAATTTGCATTTTATTGCATGACATAAGTATTTGATACATCAGAAAATCAGAACTTAATATTTGGTACAGAAACCTTTGTTTGCAATTACAGAGATCATACGTTTCCTGTAGTTCTTGACCAGGTTTGCACACACTGCAGCAGGGATTTTGGCCCACTCCTCCATACAGACCTTCTCCAGATCCTTCAGGTTTCGGGGCTGTCGCTGGGCAATACGGACTTTCAGCTCCCTCCAAAGATTTTCTATTGGATTCAGGTCTGGAGACTGGCTAGGCCACTCCAGGACCTTGAGATGCTTCTTATGGAGCCACTCCTTAGTTGCCCTGGCTGTGTGTTTCGGGTCGTTGTCATGCTGGAAGACCCAGCCAAGACCCATCTTCAATGCTCTTACTGAGGGAAGGAGGTTGTTGGCCAAGATCTCACGATACATGTCCCCATCCATCCTCCCCTCAATACGGTGCAGTCGTTCACGGTTGGGATGGTGTTTTTGGGGTTGTACTCATCCTTCGTCTTCCTCCAAACACGGCGAGTGGAGTTTAAACCAAAAAGCCCTATTTTTGTCTCATCACCACATGACCTTCTCCCATTCCTCCTCTGGATCATCCAGATGGTCATTGGCAAACTTCAGACAGGCCTGGACATGCGCTGGCTTGAGCAGGGGGACCTTGCGTGCGCTGCAGGATTTTAATCCATGATGGTGTAGTGTGTTACTAATGGTTTCTTTGAGACTGTGGTCCCAGCTCTCTTCAGGTCATTGACCAGGTCCTGCCGTGTAGTCCTGGGCTGATCCCTCACCTTCCTCATGATCACTGATGCCCCACGAGGTGAGATCTTGCATGGAGCCCCAGACCGAGGTTGATTGACCGTCATCTTGATCTTCCATTTTCTAATAATTGCGCCAACAGTTGTTGCCTTCTCACCAAGCTGCTTGCCTATTGTCCTGTAGCCCATCCCAGCCTAGTGCAGGTCTACAATTGTATCCCTGATGTCCTTACACAGCTCTCTGGTCTTGGCCATTGTGGAGAGGTAACAAGTTCAAACAGGTACAGTTAATACAGGTAATGAGTGGAGAACAGGAGGGCTTCTTAAAGAAAAACTAACAGGTCTGTGAGAGCCGGAATTCTTACTGGTTGGTAGGTGATCAAATAATTATGTCATGCAATAAAATGCAAATGAATTACTTCAAAATCATACAATGTGATTTTCTGGATTTTTGTTTTAGATTCCGTCTCTCACAGTTGAAGTGTACCTATGATAAAAATTTGACCTCTACATGCTTTGGAATGTAGGAAAACCTGCAAAATCGGCACAAAAAATCGGTATCAAATACTAGTTCTCCCCACTGTATATTTAAATACAAAATGCATTACTTACTGACACTGACATGTACCTGCCTGTAGCAGGCCTCAACGTGGATGTAGGGACATTTCCTGCCCACTCCTGCCTTGGACTATGGTTGTATCTACAGTGCATTCGGAAATTATTCAGACCCCTTGACTTTTTAAACATTTTGTTACATTACAGGCTTATTTTAAAATTGATTAAATGAAACATGTTCCTTAGCAATCTACACACAATACCCCATATTGACAAAGTGAAAACAGGTTGTTAGACATTTTTGCAAATGTATTAAAAATAAAACAAAGAAAAACTTTATATACATAAGTATTCAGAGCCTTTGCTATAAGACTCAAAGTTGAGCTCCGGTGCATCCTGTTTCCATTGATCATCCTTGGGATGTTTCTACAACTTGATTGGAGTCCACCTGTGGTAAATTCAATTGATTGGACATGATTTGGAAAGTCCAACAGTTGACAGTGCGTGTCAGAGCAAAAACCAAGCCATGAGGTTGAAGGAATTGTCCGTAGAGCTCCGAGACAGGATTGTGTCGAGGCACAGATCTGGGGAAGGGTACAAAAAATAGCCGCAGCATTGACTGTCCCCAAGAGTACAGTGGTCTCCATCATTCTTAAATGGAAGAAGTTTGGAACCACCAAGACTCTTCCTATAGCTGGCCGACCGGCCAAACTGAGTAATCGGGGAGAAGGGAGAACCTTTCAGAAGGACAACCATCTATCTATGCAGCACTCTTCAGTAAAGTCACTCTTCAGCCACTCTTCAGTAAAAGGCACATGACAGCCCGCTTGAAGTTTGCCAAAAGGCACCTAAAGAGTCTCAGACCATGGAAACAAGATTCTCTGGTCTGATGAAACCAAGACTCTTTAGCTTGAATGCCAAGGGTCACATGTGGAGAAAACCTGGCACCATCTATACGGTGAAGCATGGCGGTGGCAGCATCATGCTGTGGGGATGTTTTTCAGCAGCAGGGACTAGAAGACTAGTCAGGATCGAAGAAAAGATGAACGGAGCAAAGTACAGAGAGGTCCTTGATGAAAACCTGCTTCAAAGCACTCAGGACCTCAGACTGGAGTGAAGGTTCACCTTCCAACAGGACAACAACCCTAAGTACACAGCCAAGACAATGCAGGAGTGGCTTCGGGACAAGTCTCTGAATGTCCTTGAGTGGCCCAGCCAGAGCCTGGACTTGAACCCGATCTAACATCTCTGGAGAGAACTGAAAATAGCTGTGCAGCAAAGCTGACAGAGCTTGAGAGCATCTGCCGAGAAGAATGGGAGAAACCCCAGAAGACTCGAGGCTGTAATCACTGCCAAAGGTGCTTCAACAAAGTACTGAGTAAAGGTTTTGAATACTTATGTAAATGTAATATTTCAGTTAGTTTTTTAAAATAAATTAACAAAAAATTCCAAAAATCTGTTTTGCTTTGTCTTTATGGGGTATTGTGTGTAGATTGATGGGGGAAAAAGCAATTTCATCAATTTTAGAATAAGTAACAAAATGTGGAAAAAGTCAGGGGTCTGATTACCTTCCGAAGGCCCGTATCTCTGTCAGGCTCCTGGAAATCAGATGACAAACCAGCATAGATTAACAAAATGACATGGTACCTGTATTAAGTAAGTTGAATAGATAGAGAATAACATGTGTGGATCTAGTTATATCAATTGTTGTGAATAAACTCCAATAACAACTTTACATTTAGCTAGCTAGCAAATGGCATTTATCTCAACTTTATCAATCAGATGGTCAACTAGCAAATAATATATTTGTTTCCCTTTGCATCTAAAGCTGTCTGATGAAGCTAGCCAGTTGATAGTAAAGCTAGTTAAGTACAGTAGCTAACATTAGCTGCTGTCAATTTAGTCTGAAATGTACCATTATATTTTACATGTTAAACTACTGTCATGCCTTTAATCCCAAAAATGGATGTACACATATAAAATAGATGATTACCTTCAAGTAGTTTTATTCTAGTACTTTGCACGGAGAAGTAATGTCGAGGTGATTGGTACGGGCCGCCTCCCTGACGGACCTACTATCTTCATTCATGCGAGGGTAGTCTTTGCTTGTGGATCTTCTGACACATTTCAGTTGAATGCATTCAGTTGTACAACTGACTAGAATCCCCCTTTCCCTTCCCTTTCTCTTGACCTCACAGGTTGGGTCAACTCCCACTTCACGTTTTAGGCCTGGATTATCCCGCTGAATGAGCCTCTTTCCCGGTGAGGCGGCTTCCCTGTTTTTTCCTACCCTGAGCTGAGCTAACAGTGGAGCCCTAAGCTCCACTTTATCAACCGGGTCACCCCTCTTGGTCTATCCCTCCTTGCCACAGAGGTTAGCTCACTCCTTCCTTGTCACGCCCTGACCATAGAGAGCCTTTTTATTCTCTATTTTGGTTAGGTTGGGGTGTGACTAGGGGGGGTGTTCCTATCTAGGTTGTTTAGTTCTATGTTGGCCTGGTATGGTTCCCAATCAGAGGCAGCTGTTTATCATTGTCTCTGATTGGGGATCATATTTAGGCAGCCATTTCCCCACTGTGTTTTGTGGGATCTTGTTTTTGTGTTATTACCTTTGAGCACTTCATTTACATCTCATTTCTCTGTTTCTTTATTTTGTCTTGTTCAAAGTTCCACTTCAATAAATATGTGGAACCCAGATCCCGCTGTGCTTTGGTCCGAGTATGCTTCCAACGACGAGCGTGACATTCCTACTGATTACACTTCAGGGGTAGTTTGTGACACGATATACTACACGTCAGTGGGGGCTATTTTTATGTACAACACCAACAAGCAATCCATTATTTATTCATAGTCCGCTCTGTCCTATTTTATTACGTGGTGTGGCTCCTACTATGTGATTTCTTGCCGTTCACGCAAGACACGTTCCAAGACGGGGTTACACTATTTATTATAAGTGCGCCAAAATCTCAAACTCCTGGTCCTCCCTATCTAATTGACCGGACACACTCGCTAAGTCCTGGGTATAGGGTTTCAGTTAAAATGAATTAAGATGAACTCTTAACTGAAAGCAGGGGTTCAGCACTTCATCTGGGTAGAAGAGAAACTATAGACACCCAGTGCTCCTTTAGTGTCCTTTTTACATAGTAACCCTCAAGCTCCCCTTTGTTTTCCTACTCGAGCCCACAATACGGTCTGGCCACGGGCCTCCAAAAGGACCACCCACTGGGGAGCCAGGCCAATCCAATCAAAATGAGTTTTCTCCACAAAAGGGATTTAATACAGACAGAAATGGTCCTCAGTTTCATCAGCTCTACGGGTGGCTGGTCTCCGATAATCCCGCAGGGGAAGAAGCCAGATGTGGAGGTCCTGGGCTGGCGTGGTTACACGAGGTCTGCGGTTGTAAGGCCGAGTTGGACGTAACACCAAAGTCTCTAAAATGATGCCGGAGGCTGCTAACAGTAAATAAATTAACACTGCATTCAGCATGCCAATTAATGGACTGCATTCAGCATGCCAATTAATGGACTGCAATCAGCATGCCAATTGCACGCTCCCTCAAAACTTGAGACATCTGTGGCATTGTGTTGTGTGATAAAACTGCACATTTTAAAGTGGCCTTTTATTTTCCCCCAGCACAAGGTGCACCTATGTAACAACCATGCTGTTTATTCAGCTTCTTGATATGCCACACCTGTCAGGTTGCTGGATTATCTTGTAAAATTAGAAATGCTCACTAACAGGGATGTAAACAAATTTGTGCACACAATTTGAGGGAAATACGCTTTCTGTGTGTGTGGACAATTTCTGGGATATTTTATTTTAGCTCATGAAACATGGGAACAACACTTATTTTATATTTTTGTTTAGTATAGTTAATGAAAACCAGTAACACTTCTCTTTTGGTTTCACAACTGATGGATTTTATAGATTTGTTATATAGCAATTATAATGCAGCAGCATTATAAACAAACATACAATCAATAATACAGTAGAAAAATATATATATAGCATGTGCAAATGAGGTAAGATAAGAGAGGTAAGGCAATAAATAGGCCACGGTGGCAAAGTAATTACAATATAGCAATTAAACACTGGAATGGTAGGATGTGCAGAAGATGAATATGCAAGTTGAGATACTGGGGTGCAAAGGAGCAAGATAAATAAATATCGTATGGGGATGAGGTAGATTGGATGGGCTATTTATAGATGAGGTGCAGTGATCCGTGAGCTGCTCTGACAGCTGGTGCTTAAAGCTAGTGAGGGAGGTAAGAGTCTCCAGCTTCAGAATTGTTTTCAGTTCGTTCCAGTCATTGGCAGCAGAGGACTGGAAGGAGAGGCGGCCAAATGAAGAATTGGCTTTGGGGGTGACCAGTGAGATATACCTGCTGGAGCGCGTGCTACGGGTGGGTGCTGCTATGGTGACCAGTGAGCTGAGATAAGGTGGGGCTTTACCTAGCAGAGACTTGTAGATAACCTGGAGCCAGTGGGTTTGGCGACGAGTATGAAGCGAGGGCCAGCCAACGAGATCATACAGGTCGCAGTGGTGGGTAGTATATGGGGCTTTGGTGACAAAACAGATGGCACTGTGATAGACTGCATCCAGTTGGCTGAGTAGAGTGTTGGAGGCTATTTTGTAAATGATATTGCCAAAGTCAAGGATCGATAGGATGGTCAGTTTTACGAGGGTATGTTTGGCAGCATTAGTGAAGGATGCTTTGTTGCGAAATAGGAAGCCGATTCTAGATTTCATTTTGGATTGGAGATGTTTAATGTGAGTCTGGAAGGAGAGTTTACAGTCTAACCAGACACCTAGGTATTTGTAGTTGTCCACATATTCTAAGTCAGAACCGTTCAGAGTAGTGATGATGCTGGACAGGTGGGCAGGTACGGACAGCGATCGGTTGAAGAGCATGCATTTAGTTTTATTTGCATTTAAGAGCAGTTGGAGGCCAGGGAAGGAGAGTTGTATGGCATTGAAGCTCATCTGGAGGTTAGTTAACACAGTGTCCAACGAAGGGCCGGAAGTATACAGAATGGTGTCGTCTGCATAGAGGTGGATCAGAGAATCACCAGCAGCAAGAGCGACATCATTGATGTATACAGAGAAGAGAGTCGGCCCGAGAATTGAACCCTGTGGCACCCCCATAGAGAGGTCCGGAAAACAGGCCCTCCGATTTGACATACTGAACTCTATCGGACAAGAAGTTGGTGAACCAAGCGAGGCAATCATTTGAGAAACCAAGGCTGTTGAGTCTGCCAATAAAAATGTTGTGATTGACAGAGTCGAAAGCTTTAGCCAGGTTGACGAGGCACAGTCATTTCTCTTATCGATCAATCAGCTCCTGATCTGTCTTTCCCCAAATCTCCTTTCCTGATATTTTACATTGGTATTTATGTAGTTTTGCCCAAGCCCATAACTCCCTTGACTACAGCCACACAACACACCCTCACACATACACGTGACATCTAAGCAAAGTTACACAAAATACATTGTCTCCTTTACATATGATGTCTACACAGTGTTCGGTAACACATTGTTTCCTTCATATGTGACGACATTCCGTGGTGTCATCTGCTCCATGGCCCACGTGCCATCAAGCAACTCCACCAGCTCCATCCCAGGGCTTGAGTTTGAAGGGGGTTTCACCATATAAGATGGCCCCACAGCAGAGGAACATCTGTATACAGTTTACCTGTCACTTCCCCCCTGCCCCCTGCCCTTGAGTGTGTTTTGCTGCTCTCTAGCTGCTTGCGGTTGAGGACTCTCCATGTTCTTCTTCCGCTTCTTGATCTTTCTTGTTTCAGTGTTACCAGAGTTCTGTCTGGGGACTGGAGGAGTCATCAGGTTAAATTGTATAGGCTCATTCACAACAGTAAGTAACATCGTCACTTTGTAGAAATGACTTCTCTTTGTTTTCAAGCTACTTCCTAAAATTTGATTGATGGACCCTCCATCCACGGTTGCAGCAGTATGCTGCCCCTAGAGTTGCTCAAACCAATTGTTTACTTGCAAATCTCTTTCTACAAATGTATAAAACGTTATTATGAATCTCTTGGTAATGTGACAGAACTCCAAGCGTGCACCGCTAAAAAAATCTGCAAGTGATTCACAGCAGTTACTAGTTTGCGACCGTTGTTACATTTTTCACACATCATGATGAAAAGCTTGCAAAAAGAAATTACATATTTGTGAATCTACTTCCAACAACAAATCTCAATTAGTGACCACGAAATTCAAAATACAAACTCATAGGTTTCTGTCATCATTATTATCCCATAGGCTCCACTTTATTAATTGGCATGATTCAGAGGTTAACATCTGTGTTCCTGTTATCCAATTCTAAGTTTGTTGTGTCTCTGCTCCATCACTCCCCTAAACACTGAGGGGGTCCTCCCCACTGGCCTCCCACCCCCCTGAGCTTCCCACCCCACTGTTCCCTCGACCCCCACCTTCTACTGGTGTCATTAACCAGTCTATTCTGTTCATTAACCAGTCTACTCTGTTCATTAACCAGGCTTCTCTGCTCATTAATCAGTCTACTCTGTTCATTAACCAGGCTTCTCTGCTCATTAATCAGTCTACTCTGTTCATTAACCAGGCTTCTCTGCTCATTAACCAGGCTTCTCTGCTCATTAACCAGTCTTCTCTGCTCATTAACCAGTCTATTCTGTTCATTAATCAGTCTAATCTGTTCATTAACCAGTCTTCTCTGCTCATTAACCAGTTTACTCTGTTAATTAACCAGTCTTCTCTGCTCATTAATCAGTCTACTCTGTTCATTAACCAGGCTTCTCTGCTCATTAACCAGGCTTCTCTGCTCATTAACCAGTCTTCTCTGCTCATTAACCAGTCTATTCTGTTCATTAATCAGTCTAATCTGTTCATTAACCAGTCTTCTCTGCTCATTAACCAGTCTACTCTGTTAATTAACCAGTCTTCTCTGCTCATTAACCAGTCTATTCTGTTCATTAATCAGTCTACTCTGTTCATTAACCAGGCTTCTCTGCTCATTAACCAGGCTTCTCTGCTCATTAACCAGTCTTCTCTGCTCATTTACCAGTCTATTCTGTTCATTAATCAGTCTAATCTGTTCATTAACCAGTCTTCTCTGCTCATTAACCAGTCTACTCTGCTCATTAACCAGGCTTCTCTGCTCATTAACCAGTCTTCTCTGCTCATTAACCAGTCTTCTCTGCTCATTAACCAGTCTTCTCTGCTCATTAACCAGTCTTCTCTGCTCATTAACCAGTCTAATCTGTTCATTAACCAGTCTAATCTGTTCATTAACCAGTCTTCTCTGCTCATTAACCAGTCTAATCTGTTCATTAACCAATCTACTCTGTTCATTAACCAGTCTTCTCTGCTCATTAACCAGTCTTCTCTGTTCATTAACCAGTCTTCTCTGTTCATTAACCAGTCTTCTCTGCTCATTAACCAGTCTTCTCTGCTCATTAACCAGTCTAATCTGTTCATTAACCAGTCTTCTCTGCTCATTAACCAGTCTTCTCTGCTCATTAACCAGTCTTCTCTGCTCATTAACCAGTCTACTTCTCACTGACTGTCTCTTAATTGATACATCAATCTGGAAGCGGTCTGTCATATACTTCTCTTTTATCCAAATGTTTTCTTCCCTGTCTCCTTTGATTGGTTCTCTCCTTTCTTTTACTCTCTATCCCACTAACTGTCTTTCTCACTCCATATCCTTTCCCTCTTCATCTCTCTCATATGGATCTCTGTCACTGAATGTGTGTCTCTCTGTTGATTCATGGATCATCATGCAGACGCCCCCCATGTTCAGTCCCTTAAGCCCCACTCAGAAGCTCTGTCGCTGTGATCGATCTGCCCAGCGGTGGCCTCCTGGATCTCTAAACACTGGAGGGATGAAACCTGTCTGACAATAGGACACCGCAGAGACAGTGTCTATGATGGGGAGGAGCAAAACATTTTCCCCAAAATTGTTCATTTGACCATGAATATTCATTAGCATGACTCAGAAGTTCAAATCTGTGTTCTTTAAGGCTACCATTTGCATCATGCCACTTTATGGCATTTTATGTCTTAAAAGCACCAGTCAATAATCTAACTCCCCTAAAACCAAAACAAAAGTTATCCCTCTTTTTTTCTCTCTCCCTTTTTCCCTTCATTGCTCCTCCACCCCTCCCTCCCTCTTCAGGCAGTAGTAGAACATAGTCACGTGGATGTGTTACAAACAGTACTCTAGATTAAGTATTGATATTCTCATCCTCTAACCCCCCTCAGACATAATTTTGTGTGCATGTGCACTCAGTGTTCTAGAGCCTTTGAAACAGGTCAGCGTGCATGTGTGTGTCACATGTACATGTATGTGCATTTCACAGACAGAAATCTTAGCAACACATTTTTATACAAAGTCATATTCAGTAGATGTGGCCCATGTGGGAAACAACCCCACAACTCAGTAGGACTCGGCTCTCAGCACCTGAGCCATGGCTTTTCAATGAGTCACTTAAGCCTCAGTTCCCAATCCCAGCACTCAATGTCTCATTCTCTCACTTGATCTTATCAATCGTATCTCTCACGTGCTCGCTACCAGGGTTGGGTAGGTTACTTTCTAAATGTAATCTGTTACAGTTACTAATTACCAGTCCAAAATTGCAACCAGTAACATACCTGTTGGATGACCCCCAAACTCAGTAACCTAATGTGATTACTTTCAGTTACTTTTGGATTACTTTCCCCTTAAGAAGACAAAAATGAATATTACCAAATGAACGACATCTATTGCAGGATAAATCAATGTTAGAGTTTACATAGCTGTCGATAAATGCATGTTGCATTTTACTTTATGGGTTATGTAGGTTTCTAACCTATTGCTTTCTACTTCAATACAGATAATAAAACAATTAGGCTATATCTTTACAATAAAAACAGAAGTCTGTCAGATTTCCAGTCATTAAAATTGATAAAATACCACTAGGATTTTCAAGAATAGGACTTGGAAATATAGATTAGACTAATTGTTTTACCTAAACATAACCCAAAGACTAAGGACTTATTAGCTTACTTTGTGGTTTATATTTTTGTTGTCATGGAGAACTGATTGAGCTCATTGCTTACTTGTGGTCAGACTCGCTCAGGGGTGAACAAACTCAAACGTGCACCTTTTCTCAATGCAGATTTGCATGTCATTGAGAAAAGAGAAAGGTGTCAAAGTATTTTTTCCGCAAACAACCTTTTTGGATAAGAAGAATGGCGCCGGAGGGGATGGCCGCCGTTTTACGGGCTCCTAACCAATTGTGCTATTTTGTGTGTTTTTTCGCATTGTTTGTAACTTATTTTGTACATACTGTTTATGCTAAGATCTCTTATGACCGAAAATAGCTTCTGGATATCAGAACAGCGATTACTCACCTCGAACTGGATGAAGATTTTTTCTTTAATGAGTCAGACGCGATGGATATAATTTTGCTCCAGGACAAGGCCCAAATCCCCATAATTCGCATGACGAAAATAAGAAAATACAGGGGGCGGAGGTCAGGGTGCCTTGTGAAAATTTGTCAGCGAGTGGGTAACTCGCCTCTGTCATCCATTCTATTAGTCATTGTGCAATCACTGGAGAATAAAATGGATGAGCTCTGTTTGAGACCATCCTACCAACGAGACATTAAAAACTGTAATATCTTATGTTTCGTCATGGCTGAGTCGTGGCTGAACGACAACACAAATAATTTACAGGGCTGGGTTTTCCGTGCATCGGTAGGACAGAACAGCTACATCCGGTAAGATGGGGGGTGGGGTTGTGTGTCCATTTGTAAACAACAGCTGGTGTTTAATATTATGGTAGTCTCGAGGTATTGCTCGCCTGAGGTGGAATACCTCATGATAAGCTGTAGACCACTCTATCTACCAAGAGAGTTTTCATCTATAATTTTCATAGCCGTCTATTTACCACCACAAACCGATGCTGGTACTAAGACCACAGTTAATAAGCTGTATGAGGCCATGGCAAACAAGAAAATGCTCATGCAGAAGTGGTGCTCCTAGACTTTAATGCAGGCAAACTTAAATCAGTTTTACCTCATTTCTAACAGCATGGCACATGTGCAGCCAGAGGAAGAAAAACTCTAGACCACCTTTACTCCACACACAGAGATGTGTACAAAGTTCTCCCTCACCCTCCAGTTGGCAAATCTGACCATAATTCTATCCTCCTGATTCCTGCTTAACAGATGACGCGGATGCTATGCTACAGGACTGTTTGCTAGCACAGACTGGAATATGTTCTGGGATTCATCCAATGGCATTGAAGAATATACCACCTCAGTCACCGGCTTCATCAATAAGTGCATCGATGACGTCATCCACACAGTGACCATATGTACATACCCCAAAAAGAAGCCATGGATTACAGGCAACATCCGCACCGAGCTAAAGGCTAGAGCTGCCACTTTCATGGAGCGGGACACTAATCCGGACGCTTATAAGATAGTCTTTGCTATGCCCTCAGATGAACCATCAAACAGGCAAAGCGTCAATACAGGATTAAGAATGAATCATACTACACCAGCTCTGACGCTCGTCAGATGTGGCAGGGCTTGCAAACTATTACAGACCACAAAGGGAAACTCAGACGCGAGCCTACCAGATAGGCTAAATACCTTTTATGCTTGCATTGGGGAAGCAACACTGAAGCATGCATGAGAGCAAAAGCTGTTCCGGTGTGATCATGCTCTATGTAGCCAGTGTGAGCAAGACCTTAAAACAGGTCAACATTCCCAAGGCCGAGGGGCCAGACGGAGCATGCGTGAACCAATTGGGAATTGTCTTCACTGACATTTTCAACTTCTCCTTGACCGAGTCTGTAATGTAACTACATGTTTCAAACACACCATCATAGTCCCTGTGCCCAAGAAAGCAAAAGCAACCTACCTAAATGACTACCGCCCCATAGCACTCACGTCGTGAAGTGCTTTGAAAGGCTGGTTATGGCTCACATCAATAACATCATTCTAGAAACACTAGACCCACTCCAGTTTGCATACCACACCAACAGATCCACAGATGACACAATCTCAATCGCACTCCACACTGCCCTTTCCCACCTGGACAAAAGGAACACCTATGCGAGGATAATGTTCATTGACTACAGCTCAGCGTTCAATACCATAGTGCCAACAAAGTTCATCACTAAGCTAAGGACCCTAGGATAAAACACCTCCCTCTGCAACTGGATCCTGGACTTCCTGACGTGCCGCCCCAAGGTGGTAAGGGTAGGCAACAACACATCTGCCAAGCTGATCCTCAGCACCCTGGCCCCTAAGGTGTGTGTGCTTAGTCCCCTCCTGTACTCCCTGTTCACCCACGACAGCGTGGCCAAGCACAACTCCAACACCATCATTAAGTTTGCTGACTACACAACGGTGATCGGCCTGATCACCAACAGTGATGAGACAACCTATAGGGAGGAGGTCAGAGACTTGGCAGTGTGCTGCCAGGACAACAACATCTCCGTCTACCTTGCCAGAATAGAGGAGGGGCGCGGCTCTGTTGCAACCTGCAGTGTGTGTGACGTTATCTTATGTTTTTAATTTGTACACTTAGTTAACAAACATTCTGCCAACCATGGATTTACAGTGGTGGGGTGTTGGACTGATCTTGTTGATCGTGTACATACCCACTACGAACGGACGAAATAATGAAAACGCTGCTGGCAGCGGAATCCAATTACTACAATGCAACTCAAATACGAACGCGATGGATATCCCAATGGCCCATCTAATACCTGATTGTCTGCGAGTGGATCACAAACCCAAATGCAAACGTGGAAAACGCGGGGGAATCAGACAAAGACTTTAAAAAATGAAGAACAAACTCCCCTTACCCACCACCTTGCTGATTAATGCCCAGTCACTGAGGGGGAAAACAGATGAGTTGTCAGTGAATCTGCGCTTCCAACACGAATATCGGGAGGCCTGTTTGCTGGCATTTACTGAGACTTGGCTGGATGACAGAGTCCAGAACAGAAAAGTGGAGCCGGCCGGCTTCACTCTGGTCAGAGCGAACCGTGATCTGACCGTCACATTGACTCGGTACCGGTACCCCCTGTATATAGCCTCATTATTGTTATTTTATTTGTTATTTTTTTAATTACATTTTTTACTAGTTTATTTAGTAAATATTTTCTCTATTTATAATTCTATCACTCTATTTTCTTAAAACTGCATTGTTGGTTGAGGGGTTGTAAGTAATATATTTACACGGTTGTACTCGGCACATGTGACAAATACAATTGGATTTGATTTTAATTTATTAGTTATCCTACAAGTAATCATCTAGTTTTTCAAAAGTTTCAGTGATGTCACAAATACAATTCTGGTAACCGAAAGGACTACAGGTAGTTTTTTTTGTAGTCAGTTACATTCAGTTTGCCAGTCTGTCCACTCAAAAGTCTTCAAGCAGCAAGACACTGCCTGAGTGGACATATTGACAGAGTAAGTGATAGCAACGTTTCAAATCGCAGCTTTAACACACAGATGCATTCACACTCACACATATTTATCAAACTCCTCTACACCACTACTTACCCACACACACAACCCTCCCCGCCAATATGGACCAGTGTGTTACCTGGTTGTAGAGGGCACAGACGTGAAGGGCGGTGTTTCCAGAGGCGTTCTGAGCAGTCATGTCGGCTCCGTAAAACAGCAGGTGCTCCAAGTGCTGAACATGACCATGACGGCATGCCTGTATGTGGAGACACATGGATGCCAGTTTGGATTATTGAGGTATTTTGGGTGATTGAGATATCATACACTGTGTGATATTTGAGAAAGACAGTTTCGTTTCTCTGTTTTCTTATTTTTGTCTCTCCCCCACATGCACTATAATTGTTGTTCCTTCTCTGTTTTGTCTTGTCTCTATCTCTCTCTCACACACACACACACACACACACACACACACACACACACACACACACACACACACACACACACACACACACACACACACACACACACAATGAATACTAATACCATGGGGGGAGAGGGAAGGTAACTGATTGGAGTATAGT
Source organism: Oncorhynchus mykiss (assembly GCF_057628025.1). Taxonomy (NCBI): domain Eukaryota; kingdom Metazoa; phylum Chordata; class Actinopteri; order Salmoniformes; family Salmonidae; genus Oncorhynchus; species Oncorhynchus mykiss. The sequence goes on along the minus strand of NC_143023.1, from coordinate 76,985,164 downwards.
AATGGAGGGCTCTGGAAAGTTGGCCTGTAGGTCCAGTCTTAGTGCTGGCTTTCTCTCCACCCCATTCAAACTGGGTGAGAGTTCCCCTCTCAAAATACACACTCTTTCTCGCACACTCCTTTGGCATCTCTCTTTATTTTACCAGCAGCCGTCAGTTCAGTCCAGAGTATCCCAAACTAGCGACTTCATGTGGGGTCACCAGATTTAAGTTTGGGGTCACGAGAGAAACTCGGAAAAGCAGTCTCTGTTTTCTTCCTACACATCTTTTGAACGGTTTAAACTACAAATATTATAACCCACTGAAAGAAAAGACTCTGGCAGACTATATGTTTTCTGAAATTTTCTGCAGTGGTGTAAAGTACTTAAGTAAAAATACTAACTAAGTAGTTTTTTTTAGGTATCTGTACTTTACTATTTATATTTTTGACTGCTTTTACTTTTAATTGACTACTTTTACTTTTACTTCTTTAGGAATGTATCCTAAAGAAAATAATGTACTTTTAACTCCATACATTTTCAATGCTTAGCAGGACAGGAAAGTGGTCCAATTCACTCACTTATCAAGAGAACATCCCTGGTCATCCCTACTGCCTCTGATCTGGAGGACTCACTAAACAGAGAACATCCCTGGTCATCCCTACTGCCTCTGATCTGGAGGACTCACTAAACAGAGAACATCCCTGGTCATCCCTACTGCCTCTGATCTGGAGGACTCACAAAACAGAGAACATCCCTGGTCATCCCTACTGCCTCTGATCTGGAGGACTCACTAAACAGAGAACATCCCTGGTCATCCCTACTGCCTCTGATCTGGAGGACTCACTAAACAGAGAACATCCCTGGTCATCCCTACTGCCTCTGATCTGGAGGACTCACTAAACAGAGAACATCCCTGGTCATCCCTACTGCCTCTGATCTGGAGGACTCACTAAACAGAGAACATCCCTGGTCATCCCTACTGCCTCTGATCTGGAGGACTCACTAAACAGTGAACATCCCTGGTCATCCCTACTGCCTCTGATCTGGAGGACTCACTAAACAGAGAACATCCCTGGTCATCCCTACTGCCTCTGATCTGGAGGACTCACTAAACAGAGAACATCCCTGGTCATCCCTACTGCCTCTGATCTGGAGGACTCACTAAACAGAGAACATCCCTGGTCATCCCTACTGCCTCTGATCTGGAGGACTCACAAAACAGAGAACATCCCTGGTCATCCCTACTGCCTCTGATCTGGAGGACTCACAAAACAGAGAACATCCCTGGTCATCCCTACTGCCTCTGATCTGGAGGACTCACAAAACAGAGAACATCCCTGGTCATCCCTACTGCCTCTGATCTGGAGGACTCACTAAACAGAGAACATCCCTGGTCATCCCTACTGCCTCTGATCTGGAGGACTCACTAAACAGAGAACATCCCTGGTCATCCCTACTGCCTCTGATCTGGAGGACTCACTAAACAGAGAACATCCCTGGTCATCCCTACTGCCTCTGATCTGGAGGACTCACAAAACAGTGAACATCCCTGGTCATCCCTACTGCCTCTGATCTGGAGGACTCACAAAACAGAGAACATCCCTGGTCATCCCTACTGCCTCTGATCTGGAGGACTCACTAAACAGAGAACATCCCTGGTCATCCCTACTGCCTCTGATCTGGAGGACTCACTAAACAGAGAACATCCCTGGTCATCCCTACTGCCTCTGATCTGGAGGACTCACTAAACAGAGAACATCCCTGGTCATCCCTACTGCCTCTGATCTGGAGGACTCACAAAACAGTGAACATCCCTGGTCATCCCTACTGCCTCTGATCTGGAGGACTCACTAAACAGAGAACATCCCTGGTCATCCCTACTGCCTCTGATCTGGAGGACTCACTAAACAGAGAACATCCCTGGTCATCCCTACTGCCTCTGATCTGGAGGACTCACTAAGCACAAATGCTTAGTTTGTAAATTATGTCTGAGTGTTGGAGTGTCCCCCTGGCTATCTGTACATTTAAAAAACAAAAACATTGTGCCTTTTGGTTTGCTTAATATAAGGAATTTGAAATTATTTATACCTTTACTTTTGATACTTAAGTATATTTTTGCAATTTGACTTACTTTTGATACTTAAGTATATTTGAAAACAAATATTTTTAGACTTAACTTTACTTGAGCCATTTTCTACAAAGGTATCTTTACTTTTACTCAAGTTTGACAATTGGTTACTTTTTCCACCACTGGTTTCCTGTTACACTCTATAATGCATAGAATAGAGAGGACAAGACCGGGCTCTAAATCAGACTGGGGAAAAAAGAACATCATCAATGACGTTGTTCTTTTCTACACAGAAGATCATGTAAAATGTCTTGATGATGTTTTGAACTTCCCAATACCTTTCTGATCCATTTCAGTCATTTCAGACCATTCTTCCTTCAGATTGAGATAGCCTACTGTGAAAGTACATTCAGACTGATTTGTTATAGACTGTCATAGCCCCAATTTAAAAAGTAAACATTGGCCGTTGATTACATCACCTTTTTTTTTACATGGAGGGGTCATGACAATGCTTGGATATCAAAATGGGGTCGCACGCCAAAAAAGTTTGGGAACACCTGGTTTAGCCTGATTATACTGTAGGTCTCGTAGCCTCCAGGCTAACCCTGCATTGAGTTCTGTGGTGGCTGTGCTCTGAAGATGGTGGCAGGGAAGAACAGGGCAAGCAGGTGGGGGGATTACCCTGGATGTCCCCAGACATGCTGGTGTGGAGAGTAGAGTAGAAGAGAGAGTGGTGGGAACAGTAGAGGACTGTGGACAGAGCACTGTGGACACAGTACTGTTGACTGAGTTCTAGTGCTCCAGTCCTTTATGGTTTACATAATGACAGGGTCTGCAGAGTTTTATCAAGCCCTGTAGTGGTACTCCTGTTCCCTCCATTTAAAACCTTATGAAGTCTGCAGTGCTTTGGTGCCCCATCCAATTAGGAAATGAATACTGTACTTGTTCCGCTTTGCTCTTCCGCTACATTTTCTTCCTAATCAACGGAAGGTTTCCTCAAAATGTCAGTCTGGATCTACAGTAGAGTCTATGTCTATGTGTGTGTGTGTGTGTGTGTGTGTGTGTGTGTGTGTGTCCGTGTGTGTGTTTGCGTCTGTATCCGTGTGTGTGTGTGTTAGTGATGAGCAGGTTGACTCATAACCTGCAATCCCTGCGGTTATATCCATTGGGTTGGTTGGGTTTAGGGACATGAAATATTGTGTGGTTTACTTTTATCTGCCATTAGTGCGTAAGTCTAAACGTTAGGGCCTAACTCAGAGTTTCCCAATCTAGAGTTCGCAAACCCATGTGGTTTGAAAATGGCATCGCGAGATGGGTTGGTTCATAGAACCGGTAGCTGCTAGATGCGGTTGTAATTAACAAAGCTTCTTATGTTTCTTCCTACAAATGTTTCTCTATCTTTTGAATGATTTAAGTGACAAAATATTATGACCCCATCACTGAAAGATAAGATGCTCAGGAACACGTACTTACATACTGTTTGTGGACAAGACCAGGCACTAAATCAGACTGGTGGGAAAATAACATAATCAATGATGACTAGCAGGTTAGGGTCGGGTGCAGGACTCAGATTTTCACTGTATCACATATAGTTAGGCATTTGTGGATGGGTGTGGTGGAAATTCTAATCAAGTGAGAACGACTTTGTTATTTCTTCAAACAATCAATCTTTATTATTGATTACAATTGCAATAATGGAGCTGGTAAATCGTTGAGAGCCCAACGAGCAGATTTGGGGTATAGCAACGTACATCCTCCTGAATGTTCATGACAAACAACAAATGTCTGGAATGGGTCAAAAGGTTAGGATTTGTATGTGAGAAAGGAGTATCCCCAAGCCAGATAGCATTTGCTGTGAAGACTGTTCCAATTGCATATAAATCATGGTTTAGCCCCTAAGTCAAGGTTCCTCCCATCAACCGTCCACAACAAAGACATCTCCTCCCTGGTACCTCATAATACACAAACACCAACTCAAGATGTAGGTTCTATCACCAAGCCATCATAAATCAATTGCCAGCGCCAAGCCCCCAGCGCCAAGTCCCACACACAGATGAGACAGTACTGAGGAACCTTATTTGATGCATAAACAGTATTAAAACATAATCTTGTCATTTTTCTACCATATGGGTTATTAGCAACTGCGGGCAGGTGTGTGTGTGTTTACCTGGTGTATCTCCTGCCAACCGTTCTCGTCCACACAGCCCACCTGAGCGTGGTCGTGGAGCAGAAGTTCACAGCAGTAGGGATCTCCTCCTACCATAGAGCTGTGATAGAGCGGACTTAACCCTCGACTGTCCTTATAGTCAGGAGACGCACCCAGGTCCAGCAACGTCTGGCAGAGAGAAAGAGAACGAGAGGGAAAGTTAGAGAACACACACACACAATGCACACACTCACTTCAAGCCCAACAGAAGCTATGAAAACCCCTGTATGAAAACACTATCCATTTCCTTTGTGGGATCTACATTTTTCTATCATAGGATTCTGCACTCATGTAGATCAAAAAGAGGGACATAGAGTAGTCCATTAAGATGATGGGTTTTTCTGCACTACAGCTATAGCTCTCAGGATGAGAACAATGATGAGTCATATCAGAGGCATTCAGTAATGATACACATCCATTCACTGAGCACACGCCTACTCATTAAAGACAACAACCTAACCTCCTCAAAGCAGATGAAAACCCAGTGAGCCAGGGAGGGCACAAGAAGCCCATTGAATAAAAGCATCTTTTCAGTCAGGTCTCGGAAGAGAGTACTTAGCACCCACATACACACTGAGGAAATCATGTGAGTCAGACTCTTACTTATGACAAGCAGAAAGTGAGTGAGTGTGTGTGTGTGGTCTAGTTCTTCTATCTTTGTGGTGACCTGCAATCCCCAAAAGTCCCCACGAGGATAGTAAAACAAGGAACATTCTCCTCGTGGGACATTTCCCAGTTTCGCACAAAGGCTATTTTAGCTTAGGGGTTAGATTTAGGGTTAGGGTTACAATTAGGCTTAGGGTTACAATTAGGGTTAAGGGTTAGTTTAGGTGTTAGGGGTTAGATTTAGGGTTAGGGTTACAATTAGGCTTAGGGTTACAATTAGGGTTAAGGTTTAGTTTAGGTGTTAGGGGTTAGATTTAGGGTTAGGGTTACAATTAGGCTTAGGGTTACAATTAGGGTTAAGGTTTAGTTTAGGTGTTAGGGGTTAGATTTAGGGTTAGGGTTACAATTAGGGTTAAGGTTTAGTTTAGGTGTTAGGGGTTAGATTTAGGGTTAGGGTTACAATTAGGGTTAAGGTTTAGTTTAGGTGTTAGGGGTTAGATTTAGGGTTAGGGTTACAATTAGGGTTAAGGTTTAGTTTAGGTGTTAGGGGTTAGGGAACATAGGATTTTGAATGGAAATTAATTTTAGGTCCACTCGAGGATAGAAAAAGAAGTGTGTGCGTGTGTTTGTGCGTGTGTTTGTACGTGTGTGTACTCACTATGAGGGCCGTATGGTTCTTGGTGCGGACAGCCTTGTGCAGTGCAGTGATGCCGTCTCGGGTCCTGAAGTCCAGGTGAGCTCCTCCACTCTTCAGCACCTTGATGAGGTCTGCACAGCCCTCCAGCTGAGACGCCATGGTCAGAGGACATTCTACAGCACACAGGGGAGAGAGGAACTAGGTTTAATATATAACAGGACAGCTTTTGAGTGTACATTCTGCATAGTACTGAGACAGAAGCATGCATTCAGCATTAGGGTTGACTTTAACTGTTTGCATTTAAATGAATCAAAGCATTTGTATGAGAAGGCCTGTTCCTTTAAATGTCTCTGATTAGAGTGATAAAGGCAGGGTGAATAAAATACTAGTTCCATTTCCAGATGAATCCACTCTCATCAATTTCAAGTGATTCATTTAAGAAGACAAATATTGTGCATTTGAGAGCCTCATCAGCGAAATGACTTTGTGATAAACATGACGGAGTTTGTGTTTACCAAAACCAGATAAGAGTGTCGGAGTTAGCAAACAATCTGTGTGTGTGTGTGTGTATGTGTGTGTGTTTGTTTGATGATGATGATGCAACTTAACACTAACGCCTCGATCACACCGACAGCATCATTGCATTTTGGTACACCAGAAGTAAATTCATTTCCAATGGAACGCTGCGTTGCATAGCATTTTGCGCAATGACGCTGTCGGTGTGATTAAGGTGTTAGAAGCCATCAATCTCATTATTTTAAATGTCGTTTTCTCTTCATCAAAGAAGGTGCTTGGGATGAACTGTGGGTTTAGCAGCCAATTTTTTGTTTGTTTTGCTTTTGTTTGCTCTTGCTCTTGCTCTCTCTCTCTCTCTCTCTCTCTCTCTCTCTTTCTCTTTCTCTCTCCATCTCTCTCTCTTTCTCTATCCATCTCTCTCTCTCTCTCTTTCTCTCTCTCTCTCTAGCTCTCTCTCTCTCCCAGAGGTCACCCCATTGGAGGCTCTCAACAAATGACTGCACAAACATTTGCATAAACATGAGGAGATTAGCATGAAGAATAATCCATCTTTACCCAGCATGCATTGGGATGTGGCAGAGAGGGACAGACGGATATCACTCAGTGGGCAGCCAACCCGAACAATCACAGCACTCGTTATCTACGTCTGTCTGTCTCTCTATCATGGTATCTGTCCATCTGTCTGTCAGTCTGTCTGTGAATATTTTTCTGTCTATTTCTGTCTGTCAGTCTCTGTATCTGTCCGTCTATCTCTGTATCTCTCTCTCCTTCTCTTTAATAATACCACTGATGATAAGTATCCTCAGGAAGTTCAATCAGTAGAACAGGAACCTCGGTGGGGAGTAAATTCCTGATTGGACGATAGCTGTTTTGATACTGTGAGTCTGAATGTACTAGCAGTATCACAATAATATCTACTCTCTTAATACTGTGGAACATACACTGAGTGTACAACACATTAGTAACACCTCCCTAATTATGAGTTGCACCTCCTTTTGCCCTCAGAACAGCCTCAATTCGTCGGGGCATGGACTCTACAAGGTGTTGAAAGCATTCCACAGGTATGCTGGCCCATGTTGACTCCAATACTTCCCACAGTTGTGTCAAGTTGGCTGGATTTCCTTTGGGTGGTGGACAATTTTTGATACCAGTGGAGACTCCTCAGAGGAGGAAGGGGAGGGCCATCATCCTCAGTGAATTTCATAAAAATGTAAATTGTAGAACATTAAAAAATGTATCCTTTTTAGATAAAACTATACTAAATATAATCACGTCACCAAATAACTGATGAAATCACACTACTTTGCCAAGAAAGTCTACAGTAGCCTCAACAGCCCTCTGTAGGGTAGCACCATGGCGTAGCCAGAGTACAGCTAGCTTCCGTCCACCTCTGGATACATTGACTTCAATCCAAAACCTAGGAGGCTCATGGTCCTCACCCCTTTCCATAGACTTACAAACTAATTATGACAACTTCCAGAGGACGTCCCTCCAATCTCGATTGAGATTGCGTCATCTGTGGATCTGTTGGGGCGGTATGAGAATTGGAGTGGGTCTAGGGTGTCTGTGAGGATGCTGTTGATGTTAGCCATGACCAGCCTTTCAAAGCACTTCATGGCTACTGACGTGAGTGCCACGGGGCGGTAATCATTAAGGCAGGTTACCTTGGGCACAGGGACTATGGTGGTCTGCTTGAAACATGTAAATCAAATCAAATCAAATGTTATTTGTCACATACACATGGTTAGCAGATGTTAATGCGAGTGTAGCGAAATGCTTGTGCTTCTAGTTCCGACAATGCAGTAATAACCAACGAGTAACCTAGCTAACAATTCCAAAACTACTACCTTATACACACAAGTGTAAAGGGATAAAGAATATGTACATAAAGATATATGAATGAGTGATGGTACAGAGCGGCATAGGCAAGATGCAATAGATGGTATCGAGTACAGTATATACATATGAGATGAGTATGTAAACAAAGTGGCATAGTTTAAAGTGGCTAGTGATACATGTATTACATAAAGATGCAGTAGATGATATAGAGTACAGTATATACGTATACATATGAGATAAATAATGTAGACATGTAAACATTATATTAAGTAGCATTGTTTAAAGTGGCTAGTGATATATTTTACATCAATTCCCATCCATTCCCATTATTAAAGTGGCTGGAGTTGAGTCAGTGTCAGTGTGTTGGCAGCAGCCACTCAATGTTAGTGGTGGCTGTTTAACAGTCTGATGGCCTTGAGATAGAAGCTGTTTTTCAGTCTCTCGGTCCCAGCTTTGATGCACCTGTACTGACCTCGCCTTCTGGATGATAGCGGGGTGAACAGGCAGTGGCTCGGGTGGTTGTTGTCCTTGATGATCTTTATGGCCTTCCTGTGACATCGGGTGGTGTAGGTGTCCTGGAGGGCAGGTAGTTTGCCCCCGGTGATGCGTTGTGCAGACCTCACTACCCTCTGGAGAGCCTTACGGTTGTGGGCGGAGCAGTTGCCGTACCAGGCGGTGATACAGCCCGACAGGATGCTCTCGATTGTGCATCTGTAGAAGTTTGTGAGTGCTTTTGGTGACAAGCCGAATTTCTTCAGCCTCCTGAGGTTGAAGAGGCGCTGCTGCGCCTTCTTCACGATGCTGTCTGTGTGGGTGGACCAATTCAGTTTGTCTGTGATGTGTACGCCGAGGAACTTAAAACTTACTACCCTCTCCACTACTGTTCTATCGATGTGGATAGGGGGGTGTTCCCTCTGCTGTTTCCTGAATTCCACAATCATCTCCTTAGTTTTGTTGACGTTGAGTGTGAGGTTATTTTCCTGACACCACACTCCGAGGGCCTTCACCTCCTCCCTGTAGGCCGTCTCGTCGTTGTTGGTAATCAAGCCTACCACTGTTGTGTCGTCCGCAAACTTGATGATTGAGTTGGAGGCGTGCGTGGCCACGCAGTCGTGGGTGAACAGGGAGTACAGGAGAGGGTGGGGCCCCTTGTGGGGCCCCAGTGTTGAGGATCATCATTCTCACATAGGTATTCCTCTTGTCCAGATGGGTTAGGGCAGTGTGCAGTGTGGTTGAGATTGCATCGTCTGTGGACCTATTTGGGCGGTAAGCAAATTGGAGTGGGTCTAGGGTGGCAGGTAGGGTGGAGGTGATATGGTCCTTGACTAGTCTCTCAAAGCACTTCATGATGACGGAAGTGAGTGCTACGGGGCGGTAGTCATTTAGCTCAGTTACCTTAGCTTTCTTGGGAACAGGAACAATGGTGGCCCTCTTGAAGCATGTGGGAACAGCAGACTGGGATAGGGATCGATTGAATATGTCCGTAAACACACCAGCCAGCTGGTCTGCGCATGCTCTGAGGGCGCGGCTGTGGATGCCGTCTGGGCCTGCAGCCTTGCGAGGGTTAACACGTTTACATGTTTTACTCACCTCGGCTGCAGTGAAGGAGAGTTTGCATGTTTTGGTTGCGGGCCGTGTCAGTGGCACTGTATTGTCCTCAAAGCGGGCAAAAAAGTTATTTAGTCTGCCTGGGAGCAAGGCATCCTGGTCCGTGACTGGGCTGGTTTTCTTTTTGTAATCCGTGATTGACTGTAGACCCTGCCACATACCTCTTGTGTCTGAGCCGTTGAATTGCGATTCTACTTTGTCTCTATACTGACGCTTAGCTTGTTTGATTGACTTGCGGAGGGAATAGCTACACTGTTTGTATTCGGTCATGTTTCCGGTCACCTTGCCCTGATTAAAAGCAGTGGTTCGAGCTTTCAGTTTCACGCGAATGCTGCCATCAATCCACGGTTTCTGGTTTGGGAATGTTTTAATCGTTGCTATGGGAACGACATCTTCAACGCACGTTCTAATGAACTCGCTCACCGAATCAGCGTATACGTCAATGTTGTTGTCTGATGCAATACGAAACATATCCCAGTCCCAGTCCAGTCTTGAAGCGTGGAATCAGATTGGTCGGACCAGCGTCGAACAACCTCAGCGTGGGAGCTTCTTGTTTTAGCTTCTGTCTGTAGGCAGGGAGCAACAAAATGGAGTCGTGGTCAGCTTTTCCGAAAGGAGTGCGGGGGAGGGCCTTATATGCATCGTGGAAGTTAGAATAGCAATGATCCAAAGTTTTACCAGCCCTGTTTGCACAATCGATATGCTGATACAATTTAGGGAGTCTTGTTTTCAGATTAGCCTTGTTAAAATCCCCAGCTACAATGAATGCAGCCTCAGGATATATGGATTCCAGTTTGCAAAGAGTCAAATAAAGTTTGTTCAGAGCCATCGATGTGTCTGCTTGGGGGGGAATATATACTGATTATAATCAAAGAGAATTCCCTTGGTAGATAATGCGGTCGACATTTGATTGTGAGGAATTCTAAATCAGGTAAACAGAAGGACTTGAGTTCCTGTATGTTGTTCTGACCACACCATGTCTCGTTAACCATAAAGCATACGCCCCCGCCCCTCTTCTTACCAGAAAGATGTTTGTTTCTGTCGGCGCAATGCGTGGAGAAACCAGCTGGCTGCACCGACTCCGATAGCGTCTCTCGAGTGAGCCATGTTTCCGTGAAGCAAAGAACGTTACAGTCCCTGATGTCCCTCTGGAATGCTACCCTTGCTCGGATTTCATCAAACTTGTTGTCAAGAGACTGGACATTGGCGAGTAGTATGCTAGGAGGTGGTGCGCGATGTGCCCGTCTCTGGAGCCTGACCAGAAGACCGCTTCGCGTCTCTTTTACGACGTCGTTGTTTTGGGTCGCAGGCTGGGATCCATTCCGTTGTCCTGGGTGAAAGGCAGAACACAGGATCCGCTCTGTGAAAGTCATATTCTTGGTCATACTGATGGTGAGTTGACGCTGCTCTTATACTCAGTAGTTCTTCTCGACTGTGTGTAAGGAAACCTAAGATGACCTGGGGTACCAATGTAAGAAATAACACGTAAAAAAACAAAAAACTGCATAGTTTCCTAGGAACGCGAAGCGTGTAGGTATTACAGACTCGGTCAGGGAGAGGTTGAAATTGTCAGTGAAGGCACTTGACAGTTGGTCCGCGCATGCTTTGAGTACACATCCTGGTAATCCGTCTGGCACAGCGACTTTGTGAACACAGTTATCCAGAACAGCTGGTGCTTTCGCGCATGCTTCAGTGTTGCTTGCCTTGAAGAGAGCATAAAAGGCATTTAGTTTGTCTGCTAGGCAAGTGTCACTGGGCAGCTTGCATCTGGGTTTCCCTTTGTAGTCCGTAGTAGTTTTCAAGCCCTGCCACATCCGAAGAGCGTCAGAGCAGGTATAGTAGGATTAAATCTTAATCCTGTATTGACGCTTTGCTTGTTTGATGGTTCGTCTGAGGGCATAGCGGAATTTCTTATAAGTGTCCAGATTAGTCTCCCGCTCCATGAAAGCGGCAGCTCTAGCCTTTAGCTCGATGCGGATGTTGCCTGTAATCCATGGCTTCTGGTTGGGATATGTACGTATAGTCACTGTGGGGACGACATCATACACCGAGTTGGTGTATTCCTCAATGCCATTGGATGAATAGCAAAACAAAGTCACTGTTGCTTCCTGCTTTAGTTTTTGCTTGTCAGCAGGAATCAGGAATTAGGGGGATATAATTATGGTCAGATAGAATTGTGGTCAGATTTGCCAAATGGAGGGCGGGGGAAAGCTTTGTACGCATCTCTGTGTGTGGAGTAAAGGTGGTCTAGAATTCATTTTCCTGTTGCACGTGACATGCTGGTAAAAATTTGGTAAAACTGATTTAAGTTTGCCTGCATTAAAATCCCCGGCCACTATGAGCGCCGCTTCTGGGTCAGCATTTTCTTCTTTGCTTATGGCCTTATAGAGTTGGTTGAGAGCGGGCTTACACGGAACCCACGGCATCTAAACTTTCATAGTATTACCACGACAACCAGCAAAACAGTTTGTCTATCAAACACCCACGTGGGTATAACCAATGAGGAGATGGCACGTGGGTACCTGCTTCTATAAACCAATGAGGAGATGGGAGAGGCAGGACTTTCAGCGCGATCTGCATCAGAAATAGAAAGGTGTTCTATTTTAGCCCTTGGCATCGCAGACGTTCCTTGGCGCGCACGAGCAGTATGGGTGCAATAATTGAATAACATGGATTTCTACATTTATTTTGCAACGCTCACGCACGCGATGTGTCGGGTCTGGTCAGCATGTTAGTGCCAGCTTCACTGGTAAATAAACGGCTACGAATAATACAGATGAGAACTCTCTTGGTAGATAGTGTGGTCAACAGCTAATCATAAGGTACTCTACCTCAGGCGAGCAATACCGCGAGACTTCTTTAATATTAGACACCGCGCACCAGCTGTTATTGACAAAAAGACTCACACTCCCACCCCTTGTCTTACCAGAGGTAGCATCTCTGATCTGCCGGTGCATGAAAAATCCCGCCTGCTCTATATTGTCCGTTTCTTCGTTCAGCCACGTCTCAGTGAAACATAAGCTGTTATAGTTTTTAATGTCTCGTTGGTAGGATCATTTTAATAGTAAGTCATCAATTTTATTTTCCAACGATTGCACGTTAGCAAGAAGAATGGAAGGCATTGGGAGTTTGCTCGCTCGCCTCCGGATTCTCAGAAGGATCCCCAATCTGCGTTCCATTTTCCAGTGTCTTTTTTTCACACAAAAGGCGTGGATCTGGGCCTATTGAAAGCAGGATATCCTTCTCGTCGGACTCGTTAAAGGAAGAAGTTTCTTGCAGTTCGTGTTGAGTAATCACTTCTCTGATGTCCAGAAGTTATTTTCGGTCATTAATTATGTACACAATAAGTTTAAAAAAGAAGTTACACAAAGCGCCAAAAAAATTACAAAATTGTCTGGGAGAATGTAAACGTCAGCCATGTTCTTCGCACCATCTTTATGAATGAGAGTCATCCAATATGCTATAATAGAAATAAGGCCATGCTCATGGAAAATAAATCGTCCTCTCATCTTAATCGGCACTGACCGCCTCTGCTTGACACACACGGGAAACTGTTGAGCGTGAAAAATTCTCGACCCACTCAAACCGGTGAGCCTGCCACCTACTACCTGTTCAAAGGCATTTAAATATTTTTTCTTGCCCATTCACCCTTGGAATGGCACGCATACACAATATGTCTCAATACTCAATGCTTAAAAATCCTTCTTTAACCTGTATCCTCCCATTCATCTACACTGATTGAAGTGGATTTAATAAGTGACATCAATAAGGGATCATAGCTTTCAGCTGGATTCACCTGGTCAGTCTATATGGAATGTTTAATACTCTCAGTGTATATCAAATAGTACTGTGGCTTAGCTAACGATTGTTTGTTCTCTCGCCAGTAATCACTGACATCTGCAGGGAAGTTGTTAGCACCCAGCGGCAGGTAGCCTAGCGGTTGAGTTGGGCCAGTAACTGTGGGTTGCTAGTTCGAAACCTCGAGCCGCCTAGGTGATAAATCTGTTGATGTGTCCTTGAGCAAGGTAGTTAACCCTAATTGCTCCAGGGTGTCAGGGGGAGTGGGCTATGCAACAAAAAAATCATCACACGTGTATAATCCACACTAGTACAAATGTAAGAACCCACCTAATTATTATCTCATCAATGAGCATGTTTTTATTCACATATTGTAGCACTGTTTTGTTCAATCTAAATGAACTCTGCATGTCTCTTTGATTCTATCATTTCTGGATGCTAGAGGTGCAACTGTCTCCTCACCTCCCGATTCAGGGTCGTGGAAGTTGGGGTCCAGACCTTTCTCCAGGAACTTGGACACCTTTTCAATGTTCCTCTGCTGTACATACTCCATAAACTTCTTCAGGTTCGCCTGGGAGACAGACAGATAGAGAGTCCATGTCATTCAACTAGTATTAAAAACATATTTAAATGTAATTCATGCAAATCTAATTGCATTTAATATTGAGGAGGGGGAGCGGTGTAGAGTTTTAGAGAGGGGGTGAGAGTGAGAAAGAGAGAGCGATAAAGGGATAGATAAAGGAGGAGAAATAGAGTGGATAGGGAAGGAGGGGAGAGAAAAAGAGAGGTAGTGAAATAGAGCGAATGAAGGACAGTTAGGGAGATGTAGAGAAAGATAAAACATAGAGGGAGAGAGAGCGTTGTGATTGGGTGATGTAACACTCATGTGGATAGAGATGTTTAATAATGCAGGTGCGAGATGAAAGCTGAAGCACACTCCCGTGTGTGTTTGTGTTCCATGTCAGTCCAAGTGGAAGATTTAGTTGGATACAGTAGTGCATTAGGCACCGTTGGGTAGACCGCAATATTCCATCTCTCTGTACTTCCAAAGCAGCAAAAAACTAACTTTCTATTCATCAAGAACAAAATACAGTACATAGCACTTCTCTTTAAAGGATGGGAGGGAATTTTGGATTTCCTTATCTTTGTAACCTTTGCTTGATATTCAGCTCATTGCAGTAAAGTGTTTTAACCATTACAGATGACTATCTCACCCAGATGTTTGGAGAGTGAATTGGGATACGTACACATCTGCATCTGCTGTACAAGGCTGGAAAGCTCATTCATAAAATAACACCATGCAGCCACACACAAAACTGCCCAAATAGGGATTTGGACCAGAATCTATCTGGTCCCCACTTATCTACTTTTGTAGTACTACTGAAACAAGGAAGTTTGCAAGCAAAACACCACAGCCATAGAGTACTATGTAAGGACAATACATATTGAATACTTTTATCTGAATAAAAGGTTGAGGTGAATTTCCACTTCAATTCAGTTACTTAGTGATTCAATTTGAATTTCTGTTTAATTCCTGAATTGACTGAATGTAAATGGTATTTATCCCAAAGCCTGACTCGAATCCCTATTAGCCTAATTACCAACCTGTAAAATATTCTCAATCAATACTACTGACTTAAAAACCTTGGGTTACTTGAGAGATTCCATATGCTGACAACAGCTTTCTGTGAAATAATGATTCCACTGTCGATGTAGCTTTAAATTCAATCCAGCTAACATCATTGAGAAATAGGAAATAGGTAATACAATATTGATACAGCATCTGAAATAGTTAATACAGTTTGAACACACAGTATCTGAAGTAGTCAAGACTATATTGGTATAGTATCTAACATAACTTTATTGTGAGATAAAGAGATGGTATTAAACATAGAGGCTAGAGGAGAGAGCTGTGTTCAGATATAACCCATCTGGCAAACAGTGAGATATCATTACTATTCTATTCTCAAGGTTTCTCTGCCTCACTTGTTACATAACCACCACATGCACTGAAACCTACAGTACACACACACACACACACACACACACACACACACACACAAAGTAAAAGGTGCAGTGACACAAACAAAGGATTATTTTTTTACAGACATACTGTACACACGCTTGCACAAAAAACACACACACCACACACACCTTGCCTGTGACCAGCATCGCTAATTAGCGGAACATCATGTAGAAGGCGTGTGCCACTCACCATGTAAGGAGTCAAATATATCCGTCCTTCCAAAATCCCTCTCTTTAACTCCTTCACAACTTCACGTCTCTCTCGTGCTCCCTCACTCAGAGACATCTCCGCTCTCGCCCATACCTGGCTACCCTGGCTCACTCACACACACACACACATTGGCACTGAGAATGACTGCCGACTGCTCCTCTCACCATCATCAGCTGTACTGAGGAGAAATTCACTCTGGCTTTTTTCAGAATATATGATAAGTGGTTGTTATGGTGATAGGATACAAAGAGTGAGCTCTGACTGCCAGAAACATACGTGTGTGGGAAGATAAGTCTGTGCGTGTGTACTATGAAATGCATTACTAGAAAGGCCGGAGGGATGCTTAGCTAGCAATGTGTTTCGTATAATGTGTGTAATTTTGCCTGTTGAGTGCAGAGGAGAGGAGACAGCTTTGTTATGGCTAATCTACTCAAGTACACATCCTAATGAACACCATCACACACACAGAGTATCATACTACAAAGTGGAACAGTATACATTTCCCTTCAGGAGAGTGGGGGGGGGGCTCAATGCGGTTCCAGCCACAGCGCAGACTCCTTTATTGAAATACAAACGCTGTCAATGATGACTGGGAGCCTTGTTTGGCACAGGAAAATGACAGGAGAGGATGTGCATGTGAGACTGTTTGTTTGATGGCATATGTCTGCATCCCAAGTCCCAACTTGATCTCATAAGGAACTGTAACAATGTAATCTCACAGGCTGAGAGAGGCTAACATCCACAGATTTGCAAAACATTACTGATGTTTACAAAAAAGTGTGAGAGGTTAGGTTGAAGCATGTTAGCAAGGGGGTTAGGTATATTTTAGTTTTGGGGTAAGGGTAAGGTTAGTTTGTCAAGCTTGAGGGTGCAGCACTGCCAAATGTAAAGATCGGACACAAATTGGCCACAAAACAATCCCTCTTCTGTTACGTTTCTGGTGTGATTTCAGGCTGCCTAGTCTCCAGCTCAGTTTAATTCACAACACGGGTTCAGGAGTAAAATCTAATCGGGGGATCAATTTGAGACACACACACCGGTCATACTAATGTCATTACCACGGGAACCCATATCATAGCAACGAGAAGCCCTCCCCATAGTAACACGGTACGCACACAGAAACAGATGAACCAGCAAAAGAGAACTGACAGATATGGGACAGAACACACACAGGTGTCACACAGACATACATACACAAGCACGCCGTGCCACGCACACACGCACTGATACAGAATTTGAATTTGAGCCAGTTTGTTACAGCAGGAAAGTATTCATGCAGAAACAAGACATGTGAATTATGTAGACTATAATTAATGGACATTTTTTGATGGGGTTGATATATTTTTCATTGTGGAAAATCAAGTCTGACATTTTAACGTGGAAAATTGAAACTTTAGAAGCCTCTTCAAACATCGGATACACTACAATTTTGCATTTCCTGCTGTGCAGGAAAATTCTCAGCAACAAAAGAGTGATCAAATGAATATCCTACATCTGTACTCACGTGTCACAGACACATACACAGACACAACCACTGTCTACCTAGCATTAGGAAACACATCAGAATGACCTTCAGTCAGGGAGATTTTCTCCAAATCAGCACTTACAGACCCTACCTTTCTCTCGCTGTATCCAATAGTAAAGGTTAATATCTGCCAACACAGCAGGCCCAACACCCAGCAGTGTGATCCGAAATTCACTGTCAGAACATACGATACTGTTCATATTACCATGTGCTAATGTGTTTTTGTTTGTTTGTAAATCACAAAGTGCATCTGCATTTCCTACAAAGTAGGAAAATTATCAACAACAAAAGAGTGATCAAATTAAGATCCTACATCTGTTCACAGTACATGCTACATATTCTTCTAGAGAGCAAGTAACCAAGTATACACTTCAGAGTTCACTGGGAAGCAAGTAACCAAGTACACTTGCCAGGAGAGTAAATCAAGTCAATGACCTTCAGGATTTAGATAAATAATCCCATGGTTTAATCCTGACACTCTTTCTATCTCCAAGGTTTCTCCTCTTAGACTTCATCTGCCACCTTCAGATAATGGCTACAGTGTGAGGACCCTGCCAGAAAGAATCTCTCTCTCTCTCTCTCTCTCTCTCTCTCTCTCTCTCTCTCTCTCTCTCTCTCTCTCTCTCTCTCTCTCTCTCTCTCTCTCGGAGTGCATGCTGGGAGTGAGTCGTCAAGCAGGAGTGATTGTGAGAACGAATGGAATTTCTTTTCACTCTATTGGGTTTTGGTATGTACATATATATATATTGATTAGTTTAGTTGTTTTAAGGGTATATTGTTTAACTATCACTAAGCACGTATAGGGGTGGTGGGATCTTTGAGGTTGGTTTTTCGCGAGGGCACAACCAGCGGGTGGGGCTGGTTGCAATGGCCACTCGCCGAAATGTAGAGTTTGAAAAACTTAGTCGGAGGCATGGAGTAAAAATTCCTGCTGCGGCTGGGTGTTCAGTGGAAGAATGTAGCTTGGCTGTGGGTGCTATCATTGGGTATGATAGCATTAAATCAGCCTCAAGGATGAATAGCGCTGTAGTGATATTCTTAGATTCAATTGAAAAGGTGAATAAGATAGTTGAGAGGGGTGTTGTGTTGCGGGAGACACAGACGCCGGTATTTCCGCTTATGAATCCTGCGAAGAAAGTTATGCTTTCTAACGTGCCACCATTTGTTAGAGATGAAGTGTTAGAGCGAGAGTTATCTCGCCATGGTCAAATCGTATCTACAATAAAGAAGGTTCTTTTTGGATGCAAATCTCCGTTGTTGAAACATGTCGTGTCTCATAGGAGACAAGTGCATATGATTTAAAAAAAGGAAGGAGATGAACTGAATTTAGCGTTTAGTTTTAAGATTGATGGATTTGATTATGTCTTTTATGCATCTACTGAATCAATGAAATGTTTTGGATGTGGAAGAGAGGGGCATTTGGTGCGTAATTGTCCCGAGAATGAACGCGCTGAGCCTGGTAGTAGCTTTAGTGCGGGTGCAACTAACGTACCACAGCGAAGGGATGAAAATACTACAGGTGTAGGGGAAGAGAGAAGGTGGGCAGATGTGGTTGGAAAAGTAGGAGAGGAAGGCATTGTGGATACGGGGGCAATTGTGGTAGATCAGAACAAAGAGGGAGGGGAAACACTAGGTGAGATTGCGACTGCCGTCGCTGAGGTGGTGCTGGAAAATGAAATTGGAGGTCAAGAGGAGATTGAAATAACGGAAAAAGAAGCGGATGTTTTCAAAATACCGAGGAGTAAAAGGAAGAATTTAAGGGGTGGTGAAGGGTCTAATTCTAAGAGAAAGGTAGAGATGGATAAATCAGGTGAAGATGAACAGGTTGTAGAGATGGGGTTTTCTTCTGGGGAGGATAGCGAGAGTGAGTCATCTGACGCGTCACAACAATATAGTGAGATAGATGGGGTGGAAGGGAGGTATGGGATCGAGAAGATACGTCAATTTCTGAAGTTGACAAAAGGGAAGAAATATATGCAGGATTACAATGTAACTGATTTTTTCCCTGAACGTGAATTGTTTATTGAATCAGCAAAGTTTCTGATGTCAAAAATTACAGGGGGAGGTTTGAAAAGCCCTGAAATTGCTAGACTCAAGAAAGTGGTCACGAGAGTAATAAGTGATGCAAATTCTAAAGAAAATGAAAGAGTTCAGTTGCAGTTTTAACTCTGTAAAGAGATGTGGTGGCTGTATCTTCCTCTGTATTTTTTTCTTATCCATGAGCAGTTTTAAGATCTCTTCTTTAAACGTAAATGGGGCAAGAGATGTTAAAAAAAGAGCCATGGTGTATGAGTTAATGAGGGGAAAGGGAAGTGACATACTTTTTCTACAAGAAACGCATAGTAATTTGGAAAATGAAGTTATGTGGCAACAGGAGTGGGGGGGGACAGTGGTGTGTAGTCATAAAAACTCAAAAAGTGGGGGTGTGGTTATCTTGTTCTCAAAAGGGTTTTTGCCTTTGTCATATGAGGTTGAAGAGGTAGTTGAGGGGAGGTTATTAAAAGTTAGAGCAAGGTATGAAAACATCAATATGTGTCTGATAAATGTATATGCCCCAGTGGTGACAGTTGAGAGGGTATGTTTTTTAGAGACATTATCAAATACCATTGAGAAATGTAACAAAGAAGATTATTTGTTTATTGCTGGGGATTTTAACTGCACAGTTAGCGATTTAGATAGAAATCACCAAGAACCTCATATAGCCTCAAGGACGTTTTTAAAACGCCTTATTGTAACAAATGAACTGTGTGATATTTGGCGGAGTCAACATGAAGGAACAAGGCAGTACACCTGGGCGCATGTGAGAGAGAACATCATCTCTATGGCCAGGTTAGATAGGTTTTATGTTTTTGAGCATCAATCTCAGGTCTGTAAATCAAGTGTGATAACTCCAGTGGGATTTTCTGATCATTGTTTAATAACAGAGGTGGTGTTCATTAACGATGTAAAACCTAAAAGCGCATATTGGCATTTTAATATAACTTTATTGAGTGATGCTCACTTCAGGAAATGTTTCAGTATTTTTTGGGAGAGGTGGAGGGCTCAAAAGGCCAGTTTTGTATCCCTTCAACAATGGTGGGATATAGGGAAAATACAGATTCAACAATTTTGTAATCAATACACGAGGAATGTCACCAAGGATATCACCAGATCAATGAAAGCCCTAGAGATTGAAATAGTGGAACTCATGACGTTGGTTGAGACCACAGGAGATCGAGGCCATACTCAGGCCCTCAAGAGGAGAAAAGCTGCATTGGCAGATCTGCTGGGTATCAGAGCACAGGGGGCACTGGTGAGAAGTAAATTTCAGGGCATATCTGAAATGGATGCCTCATCCAAATTTTTCTTTGGTTTAGAGAAAAAGAATGGACAAAGAAAAATTATTCATTGTCTCAAATCAGCTGTTGGACAAGAGCTCACTAGCCCTAGTGAAATCAGAAAGAGGGCAGTAGAGTTCTATGCTGAGCTCTACAAGTGTGAGTACAAAGAGGACAAAACAGTGACACAGCAGTTCTTTGATGGGCTCCCAAAGGTGCCTGCAGAAGCTCAGGTTGAGCTTGAGCAACCATTGTCTTTGCAGGATTTATACACTGCATTAAAAGGCATGGAAAATGGAAGGGCACCAGGCATTGATGGGCTTCCCGTTGACTTTTTTAAGTCTTTTTGGGCTATGTTGGGAGAGGATTGGTTAGAAGTAGCCAATGATAGTTTAACCGGAGGGTTACTACCAATAAGCTGCAGAAGGGCTGTCCTCACCCTACTGCCCAAAAAGGGTGACCCGAGGGAGGTGAAGAACTGGAGGCCGGTGGCTTTATTGTGTACTGATTATAAGATATTGTCAAAGGCTTTGTCCAACAGGCTGAGGGAGGTGATGGGGCAAATCATACATACGGATCAGTCCTACTGTGTTCCTGGCAGGCAGATAGGGGATAACATTTCTCTGATTCGTGATTTTTTGGCCGTCTCTAGGGCTATTGGGTTGGATGCTGGTCTAATTTCAATTGATCAGGAAAAGGCATTTGACCGAGTTGAACATCAATATTTATGGCACACGTTTGAGGCGTTTGGGTTCAGCTCTGGTTTTATTGCCATGATAAAGGTGATATATGGTGACATTGAAAGTGTATTGAAAGTTAACGGTGGTTTGAGTGCTCCTTTTAAAGTGTGTAGAGGTATTAGGCAGGGATGTTCTATGTCTGGGATGTTATATGCTATTGCTATAGAGCCACTACTAAATAGCATTAGAAGTCGCATTGCAGGGGTGTGCCTTTCAGAGGATATTCCTCCTATTCGTCTTTCAGCCTATGCTGATGATGTAGTTGTGTTAGTGAAAAATCAAGCGGAGGTGGATAGCTTGAGTCTAATGGTTGATCGTTTTAGGGGAATATCCTCTGCAAAGGTAAATTGGGAAAAGAGTTGTGCTTTACAGATTGGAGAATGGTCTGGAGGGATCATGGCTTTGCCAGGGGGGCTAGAATGGTGTAAGGGAGGTTTTAAGTATCTTGGAGTGTATCTAGGAGATGAGGGGACTATGGAAAAAAATTGGAGTGGGGTGGTTGAAATGGTGGAAGGGAGGATGAGGAGATGGCGTTGGTTACTATCTCGTATGTCATATAGAGGGCGCACTATTATAGTTAACAATGTGATTGCCTCTGCACTGTGGCATCGGTTGTCAGTTTTAGAACCACCATCTGGCCTTCTGGCTAAGATACAGGCAATTATTGTGGATTTCTTTTGGGATAAATATCACTGGGTTCCACAAAGTGTTTTGTATTTGTCAAAAGAGGAGGGGGGACAAGGTCTTGTACATCTTGCTAGTAGGGCTGCTGCTTTCCGGTTTCAGTTCATTCAAAGGCTGCTTTATGGACCGGAAAATGTGGTGTGGAGAGGGGTGGCAGGTCTTATATTACAGAGGGTTGGAGGATTAGGTTTAAAGAAGGCTTTATTTCTGGTTGATAGTAGCCAGATTTCTAGGGAGGGAGTACCTCCGTTTTATAGAGGCCTTCTCAGAGTGTGGAGCATAATGAAGGTGTCCAGAAGAACTTCAGCGGAGTCAGTGCATTGGCTGTTGGAGGAACCTCTGGTGTATGGGGCGAGACTGGACTGTACAACTGCAGCTGTTCCACATTTCTCCAAGATTCTGGTGAAGGGGAAAATCATCACCTTAAGACAGTTAATGGCCATGGCTGGGCCCGCCTTAATGGATGGAAGAAGGGTGGCAGAACATTTGGGGATGAGGTCGGAAAGGATTGTCGGACAAATGCTGGGGAGCTGTAGGAAGGCTCTGTCAGCGGAAGAATGGGATATGCTTAGTAGCCACAAGAAGAAGGTGCAAGATGAAGACGTCTCATTTCCAAAACTAGGGATTACACCAAATATCCCAGAGTCAGAAAGAAAGGCGTTATTGCTGGATTTGAGAGGGTTGGAGGAGGTGGGTTTGGATGAGGTGAATGGGAAGGAATTGTATAGGGGGTGTGTCAAGGTGTTGAATAAAGATAAATTGAAAAATAGAAAAGATACTCCATGGAGGGTAAAATTGGGCATTGATGATAAGGTAAAGCCAGCATGGAGAGCACTGTACAAACCACCGTTACAAAAGGGTACTGGTGATATGCAATGGAGGGTTTTACATGGCATCATTGCAGTTAATGCTTTTGTATCTGTTATTAACTCAGATGTTAGAGATGGATGTCCTTTTTGTAATATAAGAGAAACCATTTTTCACTGTTTTATGGAGTGTGAGAGGATAAAACCGCTATTGGAAATGTTGGAATCTTTGTTTAAAGCTGTAGGGGAGTTTTTCAATAACACTGTTTTTATTTTGGGGTTTCAATATAGTAAACAACAGAAAAGAAAATGTCAAATGTTAAATTTTATTTTGGGACAAGCTAAGATGTCAATTTTTCTGAGTAGGAAACATAAGATAGAAACGGGATATGGGCAGGATGTAAGATGTGTTTTTAAAGGTTTAGTGAAAGCAAGAATAAAAGTAGATTTTGAGTTCTTTTCAGCTGTAAAAGATCTCCTATTATTTGAGGAGAAGTGGGCTTACGAAGGAGCACTTTGTTTTGTAGAGGAGGGGAAATTATTTTTTGCTGCTGAAATAAGTTGAATGTATATGTTATGTATTTATTTTTGTTTAGGAATTACATTTTGTTATTTCATTTCTGAAAAGGCAGTGTGTCATTATTTATGTTAACACTTGAGTAAAAATAAAGGTTTTATAAAAACTCAAACTCTTCCTCACTAAATGTATCTAATCCTACATTTGCATTTTGTTCACCAGTGTGTTTAGTCCTCATTGTGTAGCACAGTAGGTGAACTCAGTAGGTATATTTGACACTCCATGGACTACATTTCCTCCCATCATCACTTCATGCCTCGGTAGCTCCTAGTCACAGACAACTGGGTTATAGTATGTACCATCACGGATCAGCAGTCATCATAAAGCCCCAATGTAAAGTAGTGGGTTAATGTCAACTGGTCCTTGAAATACACACATGCTTTCATACATCACAACTACTTATCATTACATACCAGTGGAAGCAGCTGAGGGGAGGATGACTGGAATGGCTGGAACAGAGCGAATGGAATGGCATCAAACACATGGAAACCATGTGCTTGATGTATTTGATACCATTCCACTCATTCTGCTCCAGTCATTACCACGAGCCCTTCTCGTGTGTTCCACACTGTATGTGGAATATGCACATACTGTACACATCCAAAAGCATCACAACTACTCAACCGTCATGAAGATTTGATGTATTGACGTATTCACACATGCTCTGGACCATCACTACAACTACTTAACCATCACATGTCAACACTAGGCACACTTGATCCAGCGTGCACAGAAACTTACTAGGTGTGCCAAACCAGTTGATCTACACAAAAGCTCTGGAACATCTTAACTAGTTGGGCTAACCATCACACGTGAATACTTACTGCCTGTGAAATACACACTCACCCAACATGCCCAGAAACATCACAAGTTAAACATCATGTGTGAATACTGTGTACTCTGTTAATTATAAGTGTCAGGGATCAGAAGGATCACCTGGATCCTCTGTGAATTATGTCAACAAATGATGATATCAGTCATGGGTAAATTGAACCGACAGACAGGCTAAGGAAGCATATAACATGGCACATCCTGTACTGCACTACAATGGCCCAGAGCCATATGTTTAGTTTATAGTCACAAAGTATCAATAGCACGTTATGGAGAAGAGACAGCCATTTGAGATTTGGTCTTTGTCTCAAATGATTCCTTTCCAACCATTTCACACTACTTTTGGTACAGAGGCATATGGCTCTGTCACGAATGGTGCACCGATTCCCTATGTATTCCTGTTATGTAGACACTGTAGATCTATATCCAACATGCTGTATGTTGGGAGTCAGTATCTGTCTGAAAGCTCAGGGTCGTATGGCTTTCAGACAGCTACATGCCTGCACACTGAAGATGTGCACGAGGACTAGGCTATGCAGTACAAGGAAGCATATGGATGGGAATAATTACATATTTTGACCAACACTAATGATTGCTGAATCAATGCTCTTTAATAGGATACTTCCTATGCTTGTATAGTTAGCATCAGCAGCAGGGGTGCTCAACTCCCCGCCACTAACATAAAGTGATGGCTGTGATACATGGAGAGGGGGCATATCCAGCTGTCTGTTCTCCATCTGCGACACTGATGATAATTTAATTTAATAATTGGATCACCATTGTGTAGATCATAATATTGTGTAGATCATAGTAGAAAAGCCAACGATAAAGGCATTATGGCTTGCGCTCCTTTTTTTCGTGTTGATCTGATGGCGGTAGGGGCATTTGATTCAGCAGCCCTGCGCACCGGATAGGCAAAGTGTTCCCCTTTTGAACCATTTCATTTTTATGAAAAGACAAACTCCGCCTACCCGGTGGACCAGGAGATATGTGAAAAAATCGAGAACGCCTACTGCGCTGGCCAATCGGATAGCTCAAATCACCGTGCCTACCTACAGCTTCCACGACCCCCGCTACAGCAAAATGTGACACTAGTTTACGTGAGATTTAATAACTTTTAAAACCATGACCAAGAGAGACTGTCAAAGAATACAGCAACGAGCTGCTGTTTTTTATTAGTGAGTTGATGTCTACTTTTTATTCAACACTGTCAACACTTTTACAAAATATAAAATGCGCTTCGCTCTATTCCAAGTGTATCGATAGCCATACATTTTATTATTATTAGCAGCTCGACTGTCCCTCTCTGCCTCTCGCTCTGGTCAGTCTCACCGGAGGAAAGGAGGGAGAGCGCAAGAACCGTGAGAGGCTGCTCTCTCCCTCCGCTGAGAATAATACCGTGTTCAAAATAACTTCAGTGTGTTCAAGACAACTGGGAACTCGGTAAAAATTAAATCCGACTGGGACAAATCTTTTTCACTGGTCATCCAACTCGGAAACACTGGCATCTTTCTAGAACTCCGACTTTCCGACCTGAAGTTCACTGACGTCATGATATAACTTTTTGTTGAGTTTCCAGTTGTCTTGAAAGCACCATGACCATGAGATGCAGGTACAGTCAGTCTAGTAAAATAAAACATGTAATTATTTCAATTTATGCTCAGCTGTGTCTTACAAGTGTTACACCAACTAATCTATTTTGTTAATAAATCTTGAGTTATGAAATATAATATGGTCTGAGAAGGACAATATTAGCAGGCCAGGCATATAGCCAATATGCTATGATAATGTATTAGGCCTCTGCACAGCCCTCATTCCCACATAACTGTTTTAAGTCTATGCTAATTAATAGTTAATGTTACATTTGTTCAAAACAAATCTGAGTGGTAGATATAGGCTTACTTTTTGACTGTGAAAGTGATCTTGACTCAGATAAGGTTGGTGACCACTTAAATAGCACATAGCGTGGCTTCAAATGGTGTCTGATTTTACCCACTTCCATCAAAAATAAACATCAACATCCAAAAAGAAACATTTGTTTTCTTAAAAGCCTGAAATCAGTGCAACCCAATGTAAACAGCATTAGCCTGCAGAGTTTGTTCCAGATCCCATCCTGTCCTTTTGTTGGCTGTCTTATATAAGGGTTAAGATGAAGCAGGCAGGCCTTGACCTGTATGTCCCAGATGCTTTATACAGAAACCATCCTGCTGCAGGGGCAAATCATTTTAATTAAAGAGAGAGACAGAGAGAGAGAGATGGAGATGAAGACAGAGGGAGGGGGAGAGATGTAGATGAAGAGAGAGAAAGAGGGAGGGGGATAGATGGAGATGAAGAGAGAGAGAAAGAGGGAGGGGAGAGATGGAGATGAAGAAAGAGAAAGAGGGACGGGAGAGATGGAGATGAAGAGAGAGTTAGAGAGAGACAGAGCAAGATGGAGATGAAGAGAGAGGAAGGGGGAGGGATGGAGATGAAGAGAGAGAAAGAGGGAGTGGAGAGATGGAGATGAAGAGAGAGAGAAAGAGGGAGGGGAGAGATGGAGATGAAGAGAGAGAAAGAGAGGGACAGAGAGAGATGGAGATGAGGGGAGAGAGAGCAAGATGGAGACGAAGAGAGAGTAAGAGGAAGGGGGAGAGATGGAGATGAAGAGAGAGAAAGAGGGATGTGGAGAGATGGACATTATACTATCATATCCACAGCCAGTGAACAGCTGGAGGAGTAATGGAGTAAGAGAAATATGTCACAGCTCGAGTACAGTCGGCCTCCTACAACACAGCTACCACTCCATCTCTAATGGGAATCCACAGTATCTAAAGCAGTGATTCTCAACTGCTGGGTCACGACCCAGGACATTTTGAATGAGTCACTGTGTTTTTGTAGATTTTTTTTTCAATTGAAAAAATACTCCAGCCTGAACTTAACCGACTAAAACCAGGTAGATATTGGTAGAAAGTGACTCAATAATGTTATCTTTTAACTATTGTTTCTTCAATCACAGTATTTTCAATATAGAGCTATTAGCAGCGCTATTTAGTGGATGTGGGTAAACTTTAATTGTTTTCTTCGTCATAATTGCTACAATTTCTATCAATATAGTATTAAAAATAGTTTTTCCCGATTGCATTTTGGCAAATTTTTGTTGTGATGCAAATATTGTCGCGACTGAGACAACCTGGTTTCATTTGGGTCCCGAGGCAAAACCAGCTGAGAAGCACTGATCTAAAGCACAGCTAACACCATGTACAGAACAACGCGCAATTAGGATAATATGCCTAATATGCATTCATATACAGTGGCAAGAAAAAGTATGTGAACGCTTTGAAATTATCTGGATTCCTGCATAAATTGGTCATACAATTAGATCTGATCTTCATCTAAGTCACAACAACAGACAAACACAGTCTGCTTATACTAACAACACACAAATGAGTGTATTTTTCTTGTCTATATTGAATACATCACTTAAACATTCACAATGTAGGTTGGAAAAGGCATGTGAACCCCTAGGCTAAAGATCCCCTCCTGCAAAGATGACTGCAAGAGCACAGTGCAGAATGCTCAATGAGGTTAAGAAGAATCTTAGAGTGTCACCTAAAGACTTAAATAAATATCTGGAACATGCTAACATCTCTGTTGCCGAGTCTACGATACGTAAAACACTAAACAAGAATGGTGTTCATGGGAGGACACCACGGAAGAAGCCACTGCTGTCTAAAAAAGACATTGCTGCACGTCTGAAGTTCTCAAAAGAGCATCTGGATGTTCCACAGCGCTACTGGCAAAATATTCTGTGGACAGATGAAACTAAAGTTGAGTTGTTTCGAAGGAACACACAATACTATGTGTGGAGAAAAAAAAGACACAGCACACCAACATCAAAACCTCATCCCAACTGTAAAGTATGGTGGAGGGAGCATCATGGTTTGGAGCTGCTCTGCTGCCTCATGGCCTGGAAAAATGAATTCCCAAGTTAATCAAGACATTTTGCCGGAGAATATAAGGCTATCTGGCCACCAATTGAAGCTCAACAGAAGTTGGGTGATGCAACAGGACAACGACCCAAAACACAGATGTAAATCAACAACAAAATGGCTTCAACAGAAGAAAATATGCCTTCTGGAGTGGCCCAGTCAGAGTCCTGACCTCAAACCAATTGAGATGCTGTAGCATGACCTCAAGAGAGTGGTTCACACCAGACATCCCAAGAATATTGCTGAACTGAAACAGTTTTGTAAAGAGGAATTGGTCCAAAATTCCTCCTGACCGTTGTGCAGGTCTTGAGTGTGCAGGGTTGAGGTTATTGCTGCCAGAGTAGAGTCAGCCAGTTATTAAAACCAAGGGTTCACATACTTTTCCCACCCTGCACTGTGAATGTTTACACAGTGTGTTCAATAAAGACATGAAAACGTATAATTATTTGTGTGTTAGTTTAAGTAGATTGTGTTTTGTCTTGTTAGGTTCTTATTTTTCAGAGTAAATAACTCACAGACACAAGAGAAGCTTAACAAAGTTGAATTCTTCCCAAAAGGTCGACACAGCCTTATTCAGACACAGACATGACTTCCCCTGTGGTGGTATTCATACCCCACTTTGGGTGGAGTCTCCCCGTATCTCTAAACATGGCATCATTCTTGCTAAGCAGGGAACTAAGTGATATGAGCCTTCAACGGTTTCTCCCCTTATCAGTACTGTCACATGCATTTGTTTTCCTGCACTGAACACATTCCAAGCTTAGTTGTCTTACTACAGAGAACCATTACTTTCTCACTCCTTTATATACTATGCGTCTGATCTATCATGTCTTTAATATCTCAATGTTCAATGTTTAGAATCCAACAGTCTATTGTTGTGACGTAGATGAAGATCAGATCCAAGGTGATTCCAAAGGTTCTACTGTAGCTGTATATTTTGTGCTTTTCTCCCAGATATATGGTATTCTTAGCTAATAAACTTTCATTTCTCACATCGTACACTCATTATCTGGCACTCACTATTTGGGGGGAAAACACAGTAGGGAACTACAGTAGAGTAGAGTATGGTAATGTGTGTCTGATGCTGCTGCCAAAACCCAAACTACAAACATGTCCTACAGACATTAAAGGAGTATTGTCATTAGCTTGTCCAGGCTGGCTTCCAACACACGTCCTCAAACCATCTGGACCTCTCCTCATATCTCATAGAATGAGACGGGGATGGGGGGTGGAGGGGTGTTGTGTGTAAGGTGGAGTTTGAGAGAGGGTATATGGAGGAAGTGGGGAGTTGAGAGTTGAATAACTCGAGGTAGATGGTTGAGGAGATCTCGGTTGGTGAGAGAGTGGGGACAGGCTGTAGAATAAGGGCTCTGTGCTAGAAGTGGTAGAGCGGAGTAGTTTCATAGTACAGCTGAGACTCATTCACCAGCTACATTTTTATCCACAAACACATTCTTACTCTTGCCAGTATCTTTGTTGAGTACCATTCCAGAGGGCTTATTCAAAATGAATGGACATACTGTACATGTTTATATAGAGGCCACATGTTTCATCGTTACTTAAAATACCATGAGAGAGCATCCTGTATTTTCTATTTAGTTTGTTTCTATGTGATGCACCCTCTTAAATATTGTAGTCTCTGGCACTCAGACTAGGCAGACTCCAAGCATCAATTAGACATAATGACAAGCGAACAAAACCTAGCCGACTCCTCTTTGAGCAAATTAAAGGAATGAGGCCATCCTAGCGAGATACAGAATTAACAACCGTTTGGATGATGACAATTAACATGATGAACATGAAATGAGCATCAAATTAAAAACTCAACCATAATACCAGCTTTCTGAAGAAACTGTCTTTCTGGGACATGAGGGCTGAGGTTAGGAAGAGTATCTCATTCATGACTGAGATGTACACTACATTGTAGAATAATAGTGAAGACATCAAAACTGAAATAACACATATGGAATCATGTAGTAACCTACCTTATCACAACACAACTCAAATGCATTAAGAAGGAAAGAAATTCCACAAATTAACATTTAACATGGCACACCTGTTAATTGAAATGCCTTCCAAGTGACTACCTCATGAAGCTGGTTGAGAGAATGCCAAGAGTGTGCAAAGCTGTCATCAAGGCAAAGGGTGGCTACTTGAAGAATCTCAAATATAAAATATATTTTTTGGTTACTACATGATTCCATATGTGTTATTTCATAGTTTTGATGTCTTCACTATTATTCAACAATGTAGAAAATAGTAAAAATAATGAAAAACCCTTGAATGAGTAGATGTTCTAAAACTTTTGACCAGTAGTGTATGATGTATGTATGTGTGTGTGTATGTGTGTGAGTGTGTGTGTGCGAGTGAGTAAGTGTTTTTGTGCGTGTGTGCGTGTGCGTGTGTGTGTGTGTTGTAGTAGAAAGTTTCACCCAGCTTTGCCCTGATCCCCTCAGGGAACATTTCCATTGTGTGTCCTAGGTCCTGTGGAGACAGCATTCAGAGCATCTTAACCACAGCTAGATACACTATACAGTATGTAGCATGCATAGTATTTTGTTTCTGGCGTCCTTGATTTAGCTTGGAGATTGCACTTTTGGGACGGTGATATTCATTGGTTCCATTGTACCAGGCAACTGAAATCAAGTGCAGCTCAAGTATTTGAAAGTGTTCAAATGTGTACATTTTAGTCTGATTGAGCAGTCTTCAATCTCGACTCTGGAACACATATACCCCCTGGTGACAGCTGGTCCAGCCCTGTCTGGAACACATATACCCCCTGGTGACAGCTGGTCCAGCCCTGTCTGGAACACATATACCCCCTGGTGACAGCTGGTCCAGCCCTGTCTGGAACACATATACACCCTGGTGACAGCTGGTCCAGACCTGTCTGGAACACATATACCACCTGGTGACAGCTGGTCCAGCCCTGTCTGGACCACATATACCACCTGGTGACAGCTGGTCCAGACCTGTCTGGAACACATATACCCCCTGGTGACAGCTGGTCCAGCCCTGTCTGGAACACATATACCCCCTGGTGACAGCTGGTCCAGCCCTGTCTGGAACACATATACACCCTGGTGACAGCTGGTCCAGACCTGTCTGGAACACATATACCACCTGGTGACAGCTGGTCCAGACCTGTCTGGAACACATATACCCCCTGGTGACAGCTGGTCCAGACAGGGCTGGACAACATATACCCTCTGGTGACAGCTGGTCCAGCCCTGTCTGGAACACATATACCACCTGGTGACAGCTGGTCCAGCCCTGTCTGGAACACATATACCCCCTGGTGACAGCTGGTCCAGCCCTGTCTGGAACACATATACCCCCTGGTGACAGCTGGTCCAGACAGGGCTGGAACACATATACCCCCTGGTG
Organism: Oncorhynchus mykiss; assembly: GCF_057628025.1. NCBI lineage: Eukaryota > Metazoa > Chordata > Actinopteri > Salmoniformes > Salmonidae > Oncorhynchus > Oncorhynchus mykiss. Next base: position 76,953,836 of record NC_143023.1, on the reverse strand, counting down.
ACAGCTGGTCCAGCCCTGTCTGGACCACATATACCCCCTGGTGACAGCTGGTCCAGACAGGGCTGGAACACATATACCCCCTGGTGACAGCTGGTCCAGCCCTGTCTGGACCACATATACCCCCTGGTGACAGCTGGTCCTTTTCATTTTGCAATGAAAAGGCCATGGTCAGTATATGTCCTGCTTCGAAGTGGAGGACAGAAGTATGTTCTCAGGCTAGATTCTGTTCATAACATGACCTGAACAAAGTTACTTAAATAATCTGATGATATAGGCCTAGGTCTAGATATTGTTTTTTACCTAAGCCTTCATGTGTTTGAGATTTTTTTTCAATTGTAGGCTACTACCTTTAGCACTTTAAGTTAATAAAGGATTTTATTGTTTAAATGGTTTTAGTTTTTTAAGCACTACCTCGCTGCTTTAGCCACATTCACATGTTCCAATGTGAATTGTTTAAGAGATTGGCGTGTCTAAATGTGGCTACACGATTATCGTGTGTACATCTATGCACATGAATGTTTGTGCTTGGAGTCGTTTTTGGGGGCAGCGGACTCTTTTCTTTGTGTATGTTCAATACTTTCGGATGTCGGTTGCCAGATTTGGCGACTTGCCCCACACATCTCGCACGAGAGAACTCACAGCTTGCCTGCTAGTGCTGCAGAAAGTATGTCTGTGACCCTTCGGTTTTTGGTAAGTGGCAGCACATAGAAAAGTATCGCAGTGAGTTATAACTTACTGTATAAGCTAGGAATCTTGACAGTTTGTGGCATCGTCGTGGAAGTGTGCCAGGCCAGTTTGCAGACGACACTACAGTGGTAGGCTTGATTACCAACAACGACGAGACGGCCTACAGGGAGGAGGTGAGGGCCCTCGGAGTGTGGTGTCAGGAAAATAACCTCACACTCAATGTCAACTAAAACAAAGGAGATGATCGTGGACTTCAGGAAACACCAGAGGGAGCAGCCCCCTATCCACATCGACGGGACAATAGTGGAGAAGGTGGAAAGTTTTAGGTTCCTCGGCGTACACATCACGGACAAACTGAAATGGTCCACCCACACAGACAGCGTGGTGAAGAAGGCGCAGCAGCGCCTCTTCAACCTCAGGAGGCTGAAGAAATTCGGCTTGTCACCAAAAACACTCACAAACTTTTACAGATGCACAATCGAGCGCATCCTGTCGGACTGTATCACCACCTGATACGGCAACTGCTCCGCCCATAACCGTAAGGCTCTCCAGAGGGTAGTGAGGACTGCACAACGCATCACCGGGGGCAAACTACCTGCCCTCCAGGACACCTCCACCACCCAAAAAGATCATCAAAGACAACAACCACCCGAGCCACTGCCTGTTCTCCGCGCTATCATCCAGAAGGCGAGGTCAGTACAGGTGCATCAAAGCGGGGACCGTGAGACTGAAAAACAGCTTCTATCTCAAGGCCATCAGACTGTTAAACAGCCACCACTAACATTGAGTGGCTGCTGCCAACATACTGACTCATCTCTAGCCACTTTAATAATGAAACATTTATGTAATAAATGTATCACTAGCCACTTTATAAAATGTTTACATACTCTACATTACTCATCTCATATGTACAGTGGGGCAAAAAAGTATTTAGTCAGCCACCAATTGTGCAAGTTCTCCCACTGAAAAAGATGAGAGAGGCCTGTAATTTTCATCATAGGTTCACTTCAACTATGACAGACAAAATGAGAAGAAAAAATCCAGAAAATCACATGGAGGAATGGGCCAAATTACCAGCAACAGTGTGCGAAAACCTTGTGAAGACTTACAGTTTGACCTCTGTCATTGCCAACAAAGGGTATATAACAAAGTATTGAGATAAACTTTTGTTATTGACCAAATACTTATACTTGACCAAATCAGCAGAAATTTTGGGGATCGTTGGAATGATCCGTTTTGTTCAGGAACTGTCGACGGACAACATGTTCAGATCCGAGATCTGGCAAACTCAGGCAGCGATTACTACATCTACAAGGGCTTTTTCTCAATGGTCCTGATGGTAGTCTGCAAGGCAAGGTACCGACCATATCCAGGTAAGATGTGCTAAATACATGTGACTATATGCATATGACATGAAACTTCTAACAATATAAAAGTGATCTGGCATCCCAATAAGAAGACGGAGCCTATGTCCAAAGCATAGACTACACTACACAGTTGTTACACCACACATTTGATAGCCTTCATGTTCCTGTTCAATACTAATGGAAACACTTTTTTTTATTCAAAGGTTCTTCTGGCTTTGATGAAGCCAAGAAGATCTACAACTACCGCCACAAAAGAGAAAGAAGAATTTCAGAGAGCTGCTTTGGGATTCTTGCTGCAAGATGGAGGATCCTGGGACGAGCCCTTGAGGTTTCCCCAGAGAAAGCAGAGACCATTATGAAGGCCTGCGTGGCCCTCTACAACACATTAATCTACATGGTACATCCACCAACGTTTGTTGACCACTCCACACCCACCTGCTTCCAGGAGAGTGGAGACAGGTGGTATTAGGGGACACCAGCTTCCTGCTTCCAGGAGAGTGGAGACAGGTGGTATTAGGGGACACCAGCTTCCTGCTTCCAGGAGAGTGGAGACAGGTGGTATTAGGGGACACCAGCTTCCTGCTTCCAGGAGAGTGGAGACAGGTGGTATTAGGGGACACCAGCTTCCTGCTTCCAGGAGAGTGGAGACAGGTGGTATTAGGGGACACCAGCTTCCTGCTTCCAGGAGAGTGGAGACAGGTGGTATTAGGGGACACCAGCTTCCTGGACCCAAGAAACATGTCGGGAGACCGGGCAAGCAGAGTTGTTATAGATGTGCGCAACAACCTCAAAGAATACTTCCTCACACTAGCTGGTTGAGTGTCTTTAAAGGGTGCTGCTATCACGTGTGGCGCCCTAAGGTAAATGTTGGAGTGTGATTTGGAAAACGTGCTGTTTGAGTCATGTTGTGAGCTACACACTTGGGTTTGTGGTCTTTCTTATTCACACTCTACAAATCACAATAAAGAGTACTATAATGACAGTAAATTTATCCTTCATATTTTTGGGGAGGGTAGACCCTCAAGACCTAACCTTATGTTGTGTAGTGGCCTTTCAATGATAACTTTCCTGCCATAGAAAATGAGTGAGAATGGCTGTCCAGCTACAGACAATATGGCTAGACCCTCGAGACATTCACCTCCTCTACATAACACAAGGTTGTACATGTCTAGTGGCCTATCAATGGAGACCTTCCTGCCTTGGAGACCTGTCCATCTGTAGACAATAAGGACAGATCCCCCAAGACATTAACCTCATCTACATAGTAAACTTGTACTGCTTTGTACATGAGCTAAGTAACTGATTCAGCACAGTAATATTTTCTGCCACAAGTACAAATAAGCAGACAAAGAGAGTTGCAGACCTTAAAGATGTTTATTTACGATCACAAGATAAAAATGGTGCAATGTAAAACAATGTAGTGATGAAAGGGGAAATAAGATAATCTAAGTGAACACCAGTAACATGTGAATGAAGAAATAAGTATAAAAAACATGCAAAACCCCCCAGTAAATTACCCTTCATCTGAACGTATAGATATATTTTTTTTGCACACAACAGTTTTTGGGGTGAGACAAACGGGAGACGTTGATCAGCAGGAATAGATCACATCTATGGCATCATGATGTCATAGATGACCTTGGCTGGACACTGCTGCTGTTTCTGTAACTTCTGCTGCCGTTTCTTTAAGTCATCCACCCGCTGCATGATGTCATAGATGACCTTGGCTGGACACTGCTGCTGTTTCTGTAACTTCTGCTGCCGTTTCTTTAAATCATCCACCCCCTGCATAATGTCATAGATGACCTTGGCTGGACACTGCTGCTGTTTCTGTAACTTCTGCTGCCGTTTCTTTAAGTCATCCACCTGCTGCATGATGTCATAGACGACCTTGGCTGGACACTGCTGCTGTTTCTGTAACTTCTGCTGCCGTTTCTTTAAGTCATCCACCTGCTGCATGATGTCAGTGCCCAAAGGATCCTCAGCTGTATTCCTCTTCTCGACATTGGAGCTGGGTCGGGGAGATGGGATGGATTACGGATATATTTTCCTCCTTTTCCCTTACATGTATTTATGATACACACACTGATGTTTGAACTAGCCCTGCTATATCTGTGATAACACAGATACTGAATATTTCACACTCACAATTTCTCCCATTCAGAAGAGCTGAATTCACATGTTCTAAGTAGGTCTGCTAAACATAAGGTCACAAACACACACACTGACTGTACAAAAGGACTCGGCAGCATGATGAGTACATACCGTATCTGGCATATTGGTGTCTGTCTGACGATGTTTCACGTGAACACGAAGCCAATCCAGTTGTCTGACAGTCGGTGGGACACACTCCTAGTCTCCTTCACCCTTACAGATTGTGAACATACCAGTCCGGAATCTTTCTCCATGTTTCTTTGATATCAGTATCAGTGCTCAAATTTCCCTCCAGTTGTTATCTTTTGCTTGGTTGTCCGAATACAACCACATCGAAGGGTTGTAAAAGTTTTCTTACTGTCTCACAGCTCGCGCAGACACTCCTCCAAACTGGACATAGACATAATTGTGCTTAGCAAATCTCGAAATAAAAACGAAGCTCGCAAGAAGTAGAAGCGAGGTAACAGCATGTCCATCTCTTCCATGTTTATACCAGATGGGAAAATATGTGACTTAGACATAAGGGTGGGACTTACATTGTAAAACTCACTCAATACTGCCCCTCAGTCTTCTCGAGGAACGATATGTCAGGCTTAATGTCCAGGTAGGAAAAAACAGTGTTGATTGATGGAGTATATTACAAGAAGCCATCCCTTTTATGACGTGAAAAGACATTGCAACACTGTGCTACGCTCCTAAGGCCCTTTTTTCATAGATTTTTTATTTCACCTTTATTTAACCAGGTAGGCCAGTTGAGAACAGGTTATCATTTACACCTGCGACCTGGCCAAGATAAAACAAAACAGTGCTACACAAACAACACAGAGTTACACATGGAATAAAGAATCGTAGAGTCAATAACACAATAGAAAAGTCTATGTACAGTGTGTGAAAATTAGGTAAGATGAGGTAAGGCAATAAATAGGCCGTAGTGACGAAATAATTACAATTTAGCAATTAAACACTGGAGTGAAAGATGGCCCTGTTTGTGTATTGTCTTTAGACTTTAGAGTCTGTGAACGATGCTAAATGGGCGTAAACAAAGAGCAGCACTGTAGCTGTTCAATGTGAAAGGTTATCTTTATTATACAACAAAGGGCCATTTAATATTGTAAATGGTTTGACTAATGGGATAACTTGGTGAGATAATGTTCAGAGAATCCATTTTGGAATTTGGTGAAATAATTCCCTTTCTAAATATATGTTTCCCAAGGATTAATGTCGAGCAAGTGTGAAAATCACAGCATAATGTTTAAATGCCTTTTTTCTTTGCTAGTTATAACCTAATGTTAGGTTTATTCCAACTACAATGGATGATATGCCATTTGGAAGTTCTGAGTCGGTACTTTAATCAAAAACACCATTTCAACTTTTAGAACATGAGAATATGGGTCACATTTTGGATATATAATATATTGTCCTCCATTCAGATTTTGTAGTCCAAAAACAACTCTTACAGCATACGGATCTAGATATCACCAATTCAGGTCACTATCTTTGGGCCACATTCGGGATTCCAACTGACATGTTTGTCAAGCATTATGCAATCAAAAGATAGGCCTATAATATACATTTTCATTCAGCAGCATTACCGTACCGCAGCATTACCATAACAAAACTAAATCTGCTTTTGTGTTGTCTCAATAGCCATTTCCATGTATTACGGAACCAATAGAATACACATTCAATTTACATGTTTTTTTGATGTGTTTAACGCTGAGCCATACAGTAGAAAGCCTTATGTCGCTGGATGTGTAAAACTGCTCCATAACTGAACAAATGAATTAACCTTATGGGTTTAAAGTGGAAGTTTATACTCCACCGGGAGAGACTGAGCTGCTTACAGAGACAGCTTCACGCCTGTTAGAGACCAGCCAGGATTAGAACGATGTCACTGTGTGTGTGTGTGTGTGTGTGTGTGTGTGTGTGTGTGTGTGTCTGTAACTAACAGTTTTAAAGTGTAATGCTACAAGACACAATAGGGAAACCCTGTTGTCTGCCTAAGCCTGGTCCTAATGTAGGAATATATTGTGTATTCTAATGGAGGACTTCAAGTCTACAGCTGTGAGTAAATCTCAGAGGTTAAGCTCTAAATGTTACAGTTGACCAGACACTGTTACATTACGTCAATGGAAAAAAAACTGAAATGAAATATGACCTATGCAGTATGACCTATAATTACTTACAATATGAACGAAATATTTTCCCTTCCAAAATGTTTTAATCAAGGATGCTAAAACGCAGCTTTTCTGTGTTGGTATGGTGTGGGCGTACCCCAACAACAGAATGGTGTGGGCGTATACCGGTCAACATTTCTTTCATGCAAGTAGACCACTGATTGGCCAGCTCATCCTCCTCTAAACCTCTGATTGGCCAGCTCATTCTTCTCAGGGAGATGACGTCACGTTCTATGAAGAAATGGCAAGCATTTTTTAAATGGTCGGTTTGAGATACAAGTTTGAGGTGAGGTTTTTTAAGTGTTTGTTCTACAATTTGGCCATAAAATCATTATTTGGGTATAAGTTAACATAACTATTATGTTTAAAAGTGACTGGGCAGTAACTTTAAATTTGTGAATACATTTTGGTTCATCCCACACAGATATTGGCTTTAACACTCAAACGTATGTCCCTACACACACACACATGTACACACACATACTCAATGATTCATGACGACAATTCAACCCACTACACTCACACATATTCTCCCAGACCAGAGAAGTGTCATGTTACCATAGCAACAGTGGGGAAATGCATCATTCACCTTGGGTGTTTCCACATATGGCTGGTTTCCAACTCGTCTCTCTATCCGTCATATAAAACACACTGTGGTCTTTCAGCGCCCACTACCACTCACATAAACCACTAAACAGTGATAATCATTTCCAGCTCTGCACTGATGAAATAGCTAACCTCTTCCTGGGAGAAGAGAGAGAGGGAGGAGAGAAAGAGAACAGAGAAAATAAAGAGAAGGAAGAGAGAGAAAGAGCAGGGGAAAGAGAGAGGGAGGAGAGACAGAACAGTAGTGCTCCCAGACATTAAAATAGAATTCAACAATATGCATTTTTTTTAATTGAACTTATTAGGAAATCAACTAAATGTATTGAGCTTATTCGAAAATGCATTAATTTGCCCAAGTTAACCATAAGACATAAACAAAATGCATCAGTGATTCGAATTTTGCTGCAACTTTCTGAAATGGCTCATGAATGGGGTGAGCGCATCTATCTCCATTTTGTGTAGCCGTTTGTGATGATGCTAACGATAACCATCTTCTGGTAGAGATGGAAAGGTTTTTCCAAAACCTTCTCAATTCTGTAAAATGGCGCCTGAAGAAATGGCAGCAGTTTTACGGGCGCCCAAACAATTGTGCTATTATGTGGGGGTTTTTGCGTTATTTGTAACTTATTTTGTACATAATGTTTCTGCAACCGTATCTTAAGGCAAAAAAGAGCTTCTGGATATCAGGACAGTGATCACTCACCTCGGATTAGACTAAGATTTTTTTCTTCAAAAAACAAGACGCACAAGACATCCTCCAAACACCCGGCAGGGCTGACATCCACGTTATTTGCAAGAGGAAGCGACGCAGGTACAGAGGACAAAGAGCCGGATGCCTGGTCAGGACCAAAAAAAAGTGAGTGGGAAAGCTGCCGTTACCGTCAATACTACTCGCCAACGTGCAATCATTGGACAATAAACTAGACGAGGTACGATCACGAATATCTTACCAACGGGACATCAAAAACTGTAATATCCTATGTTTCACGGAATCGTGGCTGAATGACGACATGTATATTCAGCTAGCGGGATACACGCTGCACCGGCAAGATAGAACAGCACTCTTAGGTAAGACGAGGGGGGGGGGGGGGGTCTGTGCATGTTTGTAAACAACAGCTGGTGCACGAAATCTAAGGAAGTCTCTAGATTTTACTCGCCTGAAGTAGAGTATATTCTGATGAATTGCAGGCCACACTACTTGCCTAGAGAGTTTTCAGCTATACTTTTCTTGGCTGTTTATTTACCACCAAAGACAGATGCTGGCACTAAGACCACACTCAGTTAGCTGTATAAGGAAATAAGCAAACAGGAAACCACTCACACAGAGGTGGCGCTCCTAGTGGCCGGAGACTTTAATGCAGGGAAACTTAAATCAGTTCTACCAAATTTCCATCAACGTGTTAAATGTGCAACCAGAGGGAAAGAAATTATAGATCGCCTGTACTCCACACACAGAGACGCGTACAAAGCTCTCCCTCGCTCTCCATTTGGTAAATCTGACACAACTCTATCCTCCCGATTCCTGCTTACAAGCAAAAATTAAAGCAGGAAGCACCAGTGACTCGGTCTATAAAAAAAGTGGTCAGATGAAGCAGATGCTAATCTACAGGACTGTTTTGCTATCACAGACTGGAATATCCGGGATTCTTCCGATGGCATTGAGGAGTACACCACATCAGTCACTGGCTTTATCAATAAGTGCATCGGGGATGTAGTCCCCACAGTGACTGTATGTACATACCCCAACCAGAAGCCATGGATTACAGACAACATTCGCACTGAGCTAAAGGGTAGAGCTGCCGCTTTCAAGGTGCGGGACTCTAACCCGGAAGCTTACAAGAAATCCTGCTATGCCCTGCGACGAACCATCAAACAGGCAAAGCGTCAATACAGGGCTAAGATTGAATTATACTACACCGGCTCCGACGCTTGTCTTATGTGGCAGGGCTTCCAAACTATTACAGACTACAAAAGGAAGAACAGCCGCGAGCTGCCCAGTGACACGAGCTTACCAGACGAGCTAAATCACTTCTATGCTCACTTCGAGGCAAGCAACACTGAGGCATGCATGAGAGCATCAGCTGTTCCAGGCGACTGTGTGATCACGCTCTCCGTAGCCGATGTGAGTAAGACCTTTAAACAGGTCAACATACACAAAGCTGCGGGGCCAGATGGATTACCAGGACGTGTGCTCCGGGCATGTGCTGACCATCTGGCAGGTGTCTTCACTGACATTTTCAACATGTCCCTGATTAAGAATGTAATACCAACATGTTTCAAGCAGATCACCATAGTCCCTGTGCCCAAGAACACAAAGGCAACCTACCTAAACTCACGTCTGTAGCCATGAAGTGCTTTGAAAGGTTGGTAATGGCTCACATCAACACCATTATCCCAGAAACCCTAGACCCACTCCAATTTGCATACCGCCCAAACAGATCCACAGATGATGCCATCTTTATTGCACTCCACACTGCCCTTTCCCACCTGGACAAAAGGAACACCTACGTGAGAATGCTATTCATTGACTACAGCTCAGTGTTCAACACCATAGTACCCTCAAAGCTCATCACTAAGCTAAGAAACTAAAAAGATTTGGCATGGGTCCTGAGATCCTCAAAAGGTTCTACAGCTGCAACATGGAGAACATCCTGACTGGTTGCATCACTGCCTGGTATGGCAACTGCTCGGCCTCTGACCGCAAGGCACTACAGAGGGCAGTGCGTGCAGCCCAGTACATCACTGGGGCTAAGCTGCCTGGCATCCAGGACCTCTACACCAGGCGGTGTCAGAGGAAGGCCCTAAAAATTGTCAAAGACCCCAGCCATAGACTGTTCTCTCTACTACCGCATGGCAAGTGGTACCGGAGTGCCAAGTCTAGGACAAAAAGGCTTCTCAACAGTTTTTACCCCCAAGCCATAAGACTCCTGAACAGGTAACCAAATGGCTAACCGGACTGTTTGCATTGTGTACCCTCCCCCCCAACCCCTCTTTTTACGCTGCTGCTACTTTCTGTTTATCATATATGCATAGTCACTTTAACTATACATTCACGTACATACTACCTCAATTGGGCCGGCCAACCAGTGCTCCCGCACAGTGGCTAACCGGGTTATCTGCATTGTGTCCCACCCACCACCCTCCATCCCCATTTTTACACTACTGCTACTCTCTGTTCATCATATATGCATGGTCACTTCAACCATATCTACATGTACATACTACCTCAATCAGCCTGACTAACCCGTGTCTGTATGTAGCCTCACTACCTTTATAGCCTCGCTACTGTATATAGCCTGTCGTTTTATTTCTTTACCTACCAATTGTTCACCTAATACCTTTTTTGCACTATTGGTTAGAGCCTGTAAGTAACCATTTCCCTGTAAGGTCTACCTACACCTGTTGTATTCAGCGCACGTGACAAATAAACTTTGATTTGAATTAAATGTTAACGACAAAGTACCCTATGCCTACCTGGTAAAATGATATCATGATTATTTGCATCAATTATCCCCACCCATCTCTTTAAGGGTTGATCAGAGCGTTCTGTCCTGACAATAGCAGTCAAGTACCCAAGCTAACTGGCTAACGTTGGCCAACTCATGACGTTACTACCCTGCATGAAACTGCAGGTAGCTAAACAACCAGGTTCAATGTTAGCTAGCTAACATTAGGTTATAACTAGCTAAATGGCTCTGAGATACAAATAATATTACTACACAGATCATACACATAATGTTAGCTAGCTGACTTAAAAACAGCAGTCAAGCACCTAAGCTAACTGGCTAATGTTGACTAGCTTGCTAGCTACTTCCAGACACAAATGAGAGAACAGCTCACTCTGACCATTTACACGCCCTAGCAGAGTTGGTTAGGCTGTTTTTATGTAATCCAAAGTGTTGGTGACTGCAACTATGCTGCTGGCAACAATTGAATTATGCTTTTTTTGCCAACGTTTACTGACACCGGGCATATTCAACGGGTGTTGAGCATTCGTAAATGTGTCAGTTATTCTGCACTCTGGCACACTCAGATGAGGGTGCTCTGAAATCGGAGTAGATAGCCAGAGCGAATTTACCAGCTACGCCTATCAACAACTGTCACAGTGACATCATCAACATTCTATTGAAATGGATACTTGCATAGTGTAGTCTTTTGTTAACACATGTAGCTAGCTAGCTAAACAACAAACCATAATCCCAACTCATGATGTTACTACCCTGCATGAACTTGCAGGTAGCTAACCAACCAGGTTCAATGTAAGATAGCTAATATTAGGCTATAACTAGCAAAGCAAATGGCTCTTGAGATACAAATAATATTACTACATAGATCATACACGTAACGTTAGCTAGCGAGCCAGCCAGCTAATGTTAGCTAGCTAACAGTACACTTGAACTTGAAATGAAAACAACTTTCTGACAAAATTAGTCAAGTGTAATCTCTGAAAATGTAGCTAGCTAGACTATCATACCCGTACACATGGATGGACGCTGCTCCCTCTGTCACAGATGACAAGGTTTCCCTTTGTTTGAAGATGTAATCCAAAGACAGGTGTTTTCTCTTCTCATCTCTTTAGCTATCATACTCTAATTCCACTGAGTTCAAAACTCGGTCCTCCAGAATGTGGAGAGCAACAACAACAAAAAAGACAGGATTACCTACACTGACCAGCTCAAATAGACAGAAGCGTGCTACGTGGCAGACCAATCCTAACTCATCTCTCGGCATATCCAGCCCACCCATTATCTCAGCCAATCATGGCTAGCGGGAAGGTTGCTCACTTTTTCTAATTCTAAACCAACTAGGCTCGTAATTTAACAAATGTATTCGTGTTTACAGATTGCAAATTTGTTATTAAGGCACATGAAAGTTCACGTTCCAGAAAGAATTTCTGACATAAAAACGCATGTTGATAAATAAAAAGTTTACGTTCAAGTGACACGTGACATACGCCTAATTTCCTGAAATGAGCTACAGAAACATCGCCAACATCTCTCTTGCTGGTGCACATTTGCATTAAAGGGTAAAAAAAAATCGTAATTTCTTAGATTTCACCCAGACCTCAAAAGTGGTCTCCTGATGCGGTTTAAGCATGGTTGCATAAACCTGAAAAAACTGAAAGGAGGAGAACAGAATTAGACCAAAAAATATCACAGATTCTATAGGGCCCTATTTGTATTTGTATTAATTATGGATCCTCATTAGCTGCTGCCAAGGTAGCATCTACTCTTCCTGGGGTTCAGCTAAATGAAGGCAGTTATACAATTTAAAAACATTAACAGATTTCACAACACACTAAGCATGTGCTCTTAGGCCCCTACTCCACTACCACATATCTACAACACAAAATGAAAGTGTATGTGTGTCTATAGTGCGTATGTTATCGTGTGTGTGTGTATGCATGTGTCTGTGGCAATGTTGCTTCACAGTCCCCGCTGTTCCATAAGGTGTATTTTTTATCTGTTTTTAAAATCAGTTACTTGATGTGGTATAGAGTTCCATGTAGTCATGGCTCTATGTAGTCTGTTCTGGACTTAGGGGATGTGAAGAGACCTCTGATGGCATGTCTTGTGCATTGGTGTTCGAGCTGTGTGCCAGTGGTTCAAACAGACGACTCGGTGCATTCAATATGTCAATACCTCTCATAAATACAATTAGTGATGAAGTCAATCTCTCCTCCACTTTGAGCCAGGAGAGATTGACATGCATATTATTAATGTTAGCTCTCTGTGTACATCCAAGGGCCAGCCGTGCTGCCCTGTTCTGGGCCAATTACAATTTTCCATCTTTGTGGCACCTGACCACATGACTGAACAGTAGTCCAGGTGTGACAAAACCAGGGTCTGTAGGACCTGCCTTGTTGATAGTGCTGTTAAGAAAGTAGAGCAGTGCTTTATTATAGACAGACTTCTCCCTATCTTAGCTACTGAGGTACAGTATCAATATGTTTTGACCATAACAGTTTAGTCACCTCACCTTGCTCAATTTCCACAGTATTTATTGCAATATTTAGTTGAGGTTAGGGTTTAGTAAATTATTTGTCAGAAATACAATGCTTTTAGCTTTTGAAATATTTAGGACAAATGTATTCCTTGCCACCCATTCTGAAACTAACTGCAGCTCTTTGTTAAGTGTTGTGGTCATTTCAGTCGCTGTAGTAGCTGATGTCTATAGTGTTGAGTCATCTGCATATATATAAACTCTGGCTTTACTCAAAGGCGGTGGAATGTCATTTGTAAAGATTTTAAAAAGTAAGGGGCCTAGACAGCAGCCTTGGGGAATTCCTGATTCTACCTGGATTATGTTGGAGAAGCTTCCATTAAAGGACACCCTCGGTTCTGTTAGACAGTTAAATCCTTATCCACCACAATATAGCAGGGGGTGTAAAGCCATAACACATACATTTTTACAGCAGCACACTATGATCGATAATGTCAAAAGCCGCACTGAAGTCTAACAAAACAGCGCCCACAATATTTTTATCATCAATTTCTCTCAGCCAATCAGTAATTTGTGTAAGTGCCGTGCTTGTTGAGTGTCCTTCCCTATAAGCGTGTTGATAGTCTGTTGTCAATTTGTTTACTGTAAAATAGCATTGTATCTGGCCAAACACAATTTTTTCCAAATGTTTATTAAGGGCTGGTAACATACTGATTGGTCGGCTATTTGAGCCAGTAAATGTGGCCTTACTATTCTTAGGTAGCGGAATGACTTTTTCTTTCCTCCAGGCCTGAGGGCACACACTTTCTAGTAGGCTTAAATTGAAGATGTGGCAATATTGTCCGTTATTATCCGCAGTCATTTTCCATCCAAGTTGTAAGACCCTGGTGGCTTGTCATTGATGATAGACGACAACAACAAAAATCCCCTCTTCCACACTCACTTTACAGAATTCAGAATTACAATGCTAACCTTTCATAATTTGGTCAGATATACTTGGATGTGTAGTGTCAGAGTTTGTTGCTGGCATGTCATGCCTACATTTGCTATTCTTGCCAATGAAAAAAATCATTATTCAATGAATGATGGAGCTGAGTTTTCCTTTTTTCCCAAAATGTAATTTAAGGTGCTCAGTGGTAGTAGTAGTAGTAGTAGTAGTAGTAGTAGTAGTAGTATAGTAGATGATAATTGTAAAATGCATCAACATTTGTTCTATTGTGGCAGACATTTTTGCTCTATTCTATGATACATCCCAAAACAACAGAGTATTGCAACTGCAACATCAGCCATCATATTCACCCCCTACCCCCATTGAAATATGTGACCAGGTCCCATGTCATGTGCTGACATAAGCAACCGCCTTATCTTACACAGACAGGCAGGGCAGGACAGGACAGAGCAGGGAAACAAACACCTGGGTCTACTCCAACCTGGACGGCAACAACTCCTGGTTTGACACAACAACTCCTGGTTTGACACAACAACTCCTGGTTTGACACAACAACTCCTGGTTTGACACAACAACTCCTGGTTTGACACAACAACTCCTGGTTTGACACAACTCCTGGTTTGACACAACTACTCCTGGTTTGACACAACTACTCCTGGTTTACACAACTACTCCTGGTTTGACACAACTACTCCTGTTTTGACACAACTACTCCTGGTTTGACATAACTACTCCTGGTTTGACACAACTATTCCTGGTTTGACATAACTACTCCTGGTCTGACACCACAACTCCTGGTTTGACACAACTATTCCTGGTTTGACACAACTACTCCTGGTTTGACATAACTACTCCTGGTTTGACACAACTACTCCTGGTTTGACACAACTACTCCTGGTTTGACACAACAAGCTCAGTTACTTCACGCTTCACTGAATTAATGACTTCTGCTGTAACTGGTAGCATCCTTCAGAATTCTAAGAACCACAGCAGTTTACACACTTGCTTGACTTTAGTCACAACAAAACCAGTAAATCTTGCTGCCATCGCAGCATGATAGGAACAACAGAACACAAGCAAGGAGTGAAAACCGTAGAAATGTCCTGGTAAACAATAAACATCAAGCAAAACTATTGTGGACGAAATACATTCTAGATCTAGTATGTCCACAATCAAGACCCAGCAGAGTGTACAGACAGAATACATTCTAGAACTCTTACAGTCAACACCCAGCAGAATGTCTGGCTAAGGTGCATAGACCTACTGGAATCTCCCTACCCATTGAGTTCTAGAAATATCTTTTCGTCCACAGACTCTTTAACCCATGAAATGGCAGCCTCTCAATAGATGTGTGTATGTGGTGTCTAACCTCTGTTGCTTGGCTCCTTCTGGTTCTCTCAGTGCGTAGCAGCATGGTGGCTAGACTCTGTAGGTCCTCAAATGTAGGCACATTAGGTTAGAGTAGGGCTCGCTGGTTCACTGACATACAGATACAGCTAGTGACCGAGCCCTCAGCCCCACTGACCAACACACACACATGCAGAGCAATGGCTTTGTGTATGGAGAATCACAGAGGTCCCCCACCTGCCCTGCCCCCACCACTCCCGATCCCCCACCCTTTCCAAACGGCACAGTACAGTAGCAATTCAGCACTGTCCAACGTCATCAGTAAAACCATGATCATTATTGAGCTGACAGGTGGTTTGGGTCTGAACACGAAGTGCATGGAGCCTGTCAGTTGATAACTCAAAATCATGAAATAACTAATTTTACCTAACAGGGAGGACAACAACTTCACCATTGTTCCATTGTCAGTGTGTATATCAGTAGGGTTAAGGGTGTAGGGTGGAGGGGCGTGTTTGCAGGGGTGGGCAGGGAGAATGTGAGGAATGCATGGAGTCATCAAACAGGCCATAGAAAAGAAGAGCTGAATCAGAAATAGTTATGTGCTCACGGACGGACAGACGGACGGACGGACGGACGGACGGACGGACGGACGGACGGACGGACAGACAGACAGGAAGGGGCCCAGCTATACTCAAACAGACCCAACTACAGACAACCAAGAC
The DNA here is from genome assembly GCF_057628025.1 of Oncorhynchus mykiss. NCBI lineage: Eukaryota > Metazoa > Chordata > Actinopteri > Salmoniformes > Salmonidae > Oncorhynchus > Oncorhynchus mykiss. Next base: position 76,937,884 of record NC_143023.1, on the reverse strand, counting down.
AAACCAGGCCAAACTCAAACTAAAACAAGACTAGAGTCAACAAGGCCAAAAACAGCTGAAAACCAGACTACAACTAAAATAAAGTGAACAGAATTCAGCCCACTCTATGTCTCTTTATGATGTTTTGGCCTCAGAAGCAACCCGAGTCAAGTGTAGCCCTGCTCCAGAGGTAGTGTGTTAGACCAGCCCCACACTTTGTCAAGTCAAGTGTAGCCCTGCTCCAGAGGTAGTGTGTTAGACCAGCCCCACACTTTGTCAATTCAAGTGTAGCCCTGCTCCAGAGGTAGTGTGTTAGACCAGCCCCACACTTTGTCAAGTCAAGTGTAGCCCTGCTCCAGAGGTAGTGTGTTAGACCAGCCCCACACTTTGTCAAGTCAAGTGTAGCCCTGCTCCAGAGGTAGTGTGTTAGACCAGCCCCACACTTTGTCAAGTCAAGTGTAGCCCTGCTCCAGAGGTAGTGTGTTAGACCAGCCCCACACTTTGTCAATTCAAGTGTAGCCCTGCTCCAGAGGTAGTGTGTTAGACCAGCCCCACACTTTGTCAAGTCAAGTGTAGCCCTGCTCCAGAGGTAGTGTGTTAGACCAGCCCCACACTTTGTCAAGTCAAGTGTAGCCCTGCTCCAGAGGTAGTGTGTTAGACCAGCCCCACACTTTGTCAAGTCAAGTGTAGCCCTGCTCCAGAGGTAGTGTGTTAGACCAGCCCCACACTTTGTCAAGTCAAGTGTAGCCCTGCTCCAGAGGTAGTGTGTTAGACCAGCCCCACACTTTGTCAAGTCAAGTGTAGCCCTGCTCCAGAGGTAGTGTGTTAGACCAGCCCCACACTTTGTCAAGTCAAGTGTAGCCCTGCTCCAGAGGTAGTGTGTTAGACCAGCCCCACACTTTGTCAAGTCAAGTGTAGCCCTGCTCCAGAGGTAGTGTGTTAGACCAGCCCCACACTTTGCACAGCGCTTTATTTGTCCACTACGATGAAGTTGCTCTTGTAGCACATGCCCTGCTACATAACCTCACTCTGAATCTGTCCACAAAGTCTCTGATTTATAGGCTAACTCTGGCTCCTGTCCTGAGTCTCACTCCAGTTAGGCAGTTAGTCAATCAGCCAGTCAGCCAGCCTGCCACTCCACAAAGAAGCTGACATTTAGCCTAAATCATGTTAGCAGGAGAAGGAGATTTGAACTGGATAGTTTAAGTCACTGAATTAAGTTACACAACTCACTGTGAAATTAGGAGTGTATACAACATGTTTTCACACCACTATGTAACATTGTATGTGAACTGTCTCTAATGTGGTAAAAAAAAGTGGTGTTTTATAGAGGACAAAAAAGAGAGAAAGGGTAGGGTAGAGTAGCGATAGGAGAGAGGCATGTGGGTAGTGCAGTTATCAGGCAATGGATCATTAGTGCTCTATTATCCCCTGCCTGCCATGGGCAATCTACTACACCCCTCGGTCATCTATTCATTCTGCCTGAGAATATTATAATGGTGCTATTTGATGATATTTTAATGAATGGATATTCAACCAGGGATCCACGCCCCCTATGTGTCTTTGGAGGTACTGCAGGGTGTCCGCAGGAATATTGGGTGAAGAAAGAGATTCCCACCCCCAAAAAATTATTAATATCACTAGCAAGTACAGAATAAACACATTTTAATATCTTAGCGGAAATGTGTTTGGCGTTATCTGTTAGAGTTTACACATCCTCTTCCAATTATAATGTGGGGAGGTCAAAATAATGAAAAACGATCTATCAAAGATATTCATTTTACAATGTTGATTACATCTCCTTGCTGTTATCATTCACCTGATGATCAGAAGTGAACAAAATAAATGTGCTAATGTATGATGGGGTCCCTGGGTCGCCGGTTTTCCTGGGAAGGGGGTCTGTGGGCAAGAAAAGTTTGAAGACCCCAGTTTTAAAGCATATAAATTAATATGGGATCTTTGTATTTTCATGTATGCGTCATACTTTCTCCACATTTTGTTATGTTATATCCTTAGTCTAAAATGTATTTTAAAAAATCCCCTCATCAATCTACACACAATACCCCATAATGATAAAGAAAAAGCAGGTTTTTAGAATTGATTTGCAAATTTATTAAAAAGAAAAACCTTAAATATCACATTTACTAAGGGACCCTTAAGTGATGTGTACTTTGTTGAAGCACCTTTGCAAGCGATTACAGCCTTGAGTCTTCTTGGGTATGACGCTACAAGCTTGGCACACCTGTTTTCGGGTAGTTTCTCCCATTGTTCTCAGCAGATCCTCTCAACCTCTGTCAAGTTGGATGGGGAACGTCGCTGCACAGCTAATTTCAGGTCTCTTCAGTCCAGGGTCTGGCTAGGCCACTCAAGGACATTCAGAGGCTTGTCCCGAAGCCACTCCTGCATTGTCTTGGATGTGTGCTTAGGGTCGTTGTCCTGTTGGAAGGTGAACCTTCACCCCAGTCTGAGGTTCTGAGCCTGCAGCAGGTTTTCATCAAGGATCTCTCGATACTTTGCCCCGTTCATCTTTCCCTTGATCCTGACTAGTCTCCCAGTCCCTGCCGCTGAAAAACATCCACACAGCATGATGCTGCCACCACCATGCTTCTCCGTAGGGATGGTGCCAGAGAATCTTGTTTCTCATGGTCTGAGAGTATATAGGTGCTTTTTGGAAAACTCCCAAGTGGACTGTCATATGAATTTTACTGAGGAGTGGCTTCTGTCTGGCCAATCTACCATAAAGGCCTTATTGGTGGAGTGCTGGAGGCCCTTCTCCCCCGATTGCTCAGTTTGGCCAGGTGGCCAGCTCTAGGAAGAGTCTTGGTGGTTCCAAACTTCTTCCATTTAAGAATGATGGAGGCCACTGTGTTCTTGGGGACCTTCAATGCTGCATAAATGTTTTGGTACTGTTCCCCATATCTGTGCATCGACACAATCCTGTCTCGTAGGTCTACAGACAATTCATTCAACCTTATGGTTTGGTTTTTACCCTGACAACTGTGGAATCTTATATAGACAGCTGTATGCCTTTCCAAATAATGTCTAATCAATAGAATTTACCACATGTGGACTCCAATCAAGTTGTAGAAACATCTTAAGGATGATCAATGGATTATTGTGTGTAGATTGGGTTATTGTGTGTAGATTGGGTTATTGTGTGTAGATTGATGAGGAAAACAATTCATTTTATCAATTTTAGAATAACGTAACAAAATGTGGAAAAAAGGAAGGGGTCTGAATAGTTTCTGAAGGCACTGTGTTGCGGTAGAGGTATTAATAACATTTACTGAGTAGACAATCTGAATCATATCAAGGAAAGAGATAGATGATGGTTATGTGCCCCTGTCATGTAAAAGAGAGTGTCGTGCAGTGGTCTAGTGTAGTGTGTAGTGCAGTGCCACAGGCTGTAGTTTCTACATGACCTGGTTTCAGAACACTACCCTGACCATACCACAATCAATCTACTCTCTTTCTCTTCTCTTTACTTCCTTCTTTCTCTCCCTATCCCATCTCTTCTCTACTCCACTGTCTCTCTTTTTCCATCTCCTCTTCATTCCCCATCTCTGTCTCTCCTTTTTCTGTGTCCTTTCTCTCATCTCCCTCATCTCCTAAAGTCTTCCACATGCTCTGGTTCAGCAAGCACTGAACGAGTGTTATTAATTTGTAAATTTTTGTTGAGGAGATCTTAGTCGCGCAATTTTACATCTAACTAAGACGTTTGGTGCTGTATTTCTCAAGTGGAAAAATGTGCATGAAAACGAGTCTTCTCTCTGCGAATGACAACAAACACTTCAATGAAGAATCCCTACTGTTGACCAATCACTGGCGAAGGGGTGTAAACTTTGGCTCCCGACTTGGGCTTGCGTTCAGAATTTTTTTTGTGTTTACGAACAAAAATATCACAAAATGTAGTCGTAATATATGCACAAACTGTTCCGAACTGTTTCGCATGGGAAGATTGTGGCCACCTATACACACATTCTCCCTCTTTTCCCTTTGCTTCTCTCTGTATTTTAGTTGATCTGACATAGCCTGTGCTGTAACATGTGTGTAGGGCTTCCCTCCCTGTAAGATAAGTGATGGATACCTCAGAGCTACACAACTGATGGCAAGACAGAGCCTAAACTGCTATTCCCTGTTTATTATCTATGAATAGTCACTTTACCCCTACCTACAAAATGTACAAATTACCTTGATTAACCTGTACCCCAGCACACTGACTCGGTACCGGTACCCCTGTATATAGCCTTGTTATTGTTATTTTATTGTGTTACTTTTTATTTAGTAAATATTTCTTGAACTGCATTGTTGGTTAAGGGCTTGTAAGTCAATATTTCACGGGAAATGACCGGACCAAGGTGCAGCGTCGTGAGCGTACATTTTCTCTTTAATTAAAATATCGCCAACAAAACAAGAAACAAAACGAACGTGAAGCTTGCTAGGGCTATACAGGCCACTTACAAAGAAAACTACCCACAACCAAGGTGGCAAAACAGGCTGCCTAAGTATGATTCCCAATCAGAGTCAACGATAGACAGCTGTCCCTGATTGAGAACCATACCAGGCCGAAACATAGAAACAGAAAACATAGAAATAAAGAAACTAGAATGCCCACCCTAGTCACACCCTGGCCTAACCAAAATAGAGAATAAAAGCCTCTATGGCCAGGGCATGACAGGCACATGTGACAAATAAATGTTTATTTAATTTGAAACCAGTTTACGCTACAATCCCAGTCAGACACACCCGACACACAGTGGAGTGCATTCATACATGCCAAGGGAACCTGGCTTCCCCCCAAAATTGTCAAAACAAAATAAAAAATAACATAAAATAATCTTTCGTCTCTGTGTTTCATAATTTCCTTCAACTAGCAAAAGGCTGAATGTATCTCATAGGAGAAAGCATCCGAGTGAGCGAAACAGCGCCCCTCTGTCTCTCTACGTGTAGGTCATCTATCTGATGCTGTCTGGTCCAAACAAGTATGACATTGTTGCCGCCTGTAGCATTGAAGGCCTCCTTTGACAAAAAAAAGGATACAAATTTGCCAGTCAGCGTTGAGCTAAACAGAGCGAGCATTCTGTGAATGGTCCTGGCACACCAAAAAAAGTGTCAAGGGAAGCAGGCTTGGATTTGGCGTCACTCCTATAAAATCCCATTAAGAGCATACGTCATTGACAGAAAAGCATGAATTGTTGGGTCTCGTTGTGTTGTTGTTCTCCGGTGACTAGCTAGCCAGCTAGCTAAAATGGACCCTTTTCTAAATTAGCCATGGATGGGATATGGACTTGGTGGTTTTACTTAATTCTCCGTACTGACCAATGATTATAACGTACCCCTGGACTGAGAGGATGGAAGTTCAATATGTAGCTAGATGTAGAAAGCTAATGTTAACGTTGCCAATATTTTTATTTTATTTTACCTTTATTTAACTAGGCAAGTCAGTTAAGAACAAATTCTTATTTTCAATGACGGCCTAGGGGGTTCACTGCCTGTTCAGGGGCAGAACGACAGATTTGTACCTTGTCAGCTCGGGGGGTTTGAACTTGCAACCTTCCGGTTACTAGTCCAACGCTCTAACCACTAGGCTACCCTGGCGCCCTTTAAATAAATGAAAGTCATACTAGCGAGCAAGCTTTTTAGCCAGGTAAAAATGTTTTAAGCATGTACTGCATGACGTTTCATCAACATGAAAGAGAGGATGATGGCATTGGTGTTTATCTTGTCATGACTGTCCTGATCAGGTCAGGTTACAGGAGACCACAACCATACAGATTATCTCTCAACCCCAACAGAGGAGGAGAGATCTAGGGGTCTGAAGATGTGGGGGTTTTATGACCCCTCACGCCCCTGGTAAATCTTAGGCCACAGACAAGATTCCTGTGTCTTCTCACTATGGAGAACCAACCTCAGAACGTTAAACATGAAATAAAGGGAACTTTGGAACAATGGTTTCCGTCAGCCACAATGGTGGTCATGACGATAGATGGAATATGAAAATGTATGTCATTTTTGTTTTGTTATTAAAGGTAAATAGATGACGTTATTACGAAAACATTGTAACTATAAGAGTTTTCCTGGGATATGCTTGGTGTTTATACATTGTACGTTGTGTGAAAAATGTCCAAATCAAAGAGAATGTTTTGGTAAAGATGAAATGTGAAGTTAGTTGTCTAAAATCGGATTTGAGTAAAATCTAGACCTTGCCCCTTAACTTGGTACGCCCAGAGAATTGCCCTAAAGGCGGATACGCCCACTTCTGACCCGAGGGTATAAGACATGCGAGTGAAGAATGAACATATCAGACTAAATGACCCAAGCTGCAGACGAGGTCTAAAAAGTCAACGAACCCAAAACTCAACACAAGGTTGAAGACAAAGAAATATTTTTCTACCCATGCTACATCCTTTTAGCTTTCTAGTAAATAAATACTCAACTAAGATTGGTGTGGTACAAACTCATTGGTGAGACCCGGGTCCGTGCAGATTCCCGGATTATGCGACGTTCAGAATGAGACTGTAGAGGAAACTGATTAATTAGCGGCTATTGTAAAAATCGATATTCTGATATTCTCTGAGTTAATTTATGAGATAGAAACTAAATAAAACTAATTTTCCCATGGTGCCCCAGGTTAATAATTACTTGATTCAGTTAATCACGCAATTAAAAACCTTTAATCATTCGATGAGCAACAGTCGTCACATTAACTAATACAACGTCACGACAATCTACAAGTAGGGCGTCTATATGTTTTTCCACTTTCAAAACGCGCACGCACACACACCTACATACATACACGCACACACAAATCAGAACCATTGACAGACACATCATATTTAGCTTACGTTGACTGGACTAAATTGTTATTTGTTATCTTTTAGTTGTCACTGTATTAGACTAAGCAGAGGTGATTTGATAATGTTGAAGTTGAAATGGTGCTGGAATAGTGGAGGCAGCTCCTGTTTTCTTTGCGACTTGCGGTAACTCTCTGTGGTTCTAAGCCAATTATTAGGCTATATATCGATGTGACTATTAAAACCTACCCAAAACAAAAACCATGGATAAATGGCAGCATTTGCGCAAAACTGAAAGCGCAAACCACCGCATTTAACCACGGCAATGTGACTGGGAATATGGTTGAATACAAACAGTGTAGTTATTCCATCCATAAGACAATCAAACAAGCAAAACGTCAGTATAGAGACTAAGTGGAGTCGCAATTCAACGGCTCAGACACAAAACGAATGTGACAGGGTCTACAGACAATCCTGGACTACAAAGGGAAAACCAGCCATGTCACGGACACCGACATCTTGCCTCCGGACAAGCTAAACACTTTCTTCGCCCGCTTTGAGGATAACACAGTGCCACCGACGCAGCCGTTCCCAAGGACTGTGGGCTCTCGTTCTCCGTGGCCAACATGAGTAAGACGTTTAAGCGTGTTAACCCTCGCAAGGCTGCCGGCCCAGATGGCATCCCTAGCAGTGTCCTCAGAGCATGTGCAGGCCAGCTGGTTGGAGTGTTTATGGACATATTCAATCACTCCCTATATCAATCTGCTGTCCCCACTTGCTTCAAGATGTCCACCGTTGTTCCTGTTCCCAAGAAAGCAAAGGTAACTGAACTAAATGACTATCGCCCCACAGCACTCACTTCTGTCGTCATGAAGTGCTTTCAGAGGCTAGTTAAGGATCATATCACCTCCAACTTATCTGACATCCTAGACCCAGTTCAATTTGCATGCCACCTCAATAGATACACAGATGATGCAATCACCATCGCACTGCACACTGCCCTATCCCATCTGGAAAGAGGAATATCTATGTAAGAATGCTGTTCATTGACTACAGCTCAGCCTTCAACACCATAGTACCCTCCAAGCTCATCATTAACCTTGGGGCCTGTGGTCTGAACCCTGCCCTGTGCAACTGGGTCCTGGACTTCCTGACGGGCCGCCCCAGGTGGCGAAGGTAGGAAACAACACCTCCACTACGCTGATCCTCAACACAGGGGCCCCACAAGGGTGCATGCTCAGGCCTCTCCTGTACTCCCTGTTCACCCACGACTGCATGGACAAGCACGCCTCCAACTCAATCATCAAGTTTGCAGATGACACAACAGTAGTAGGTCTGATTACCAACAATGACGAGACAACCTACAGGGAGAAGGTGAGGGCCCTGGCAGAGTGGTGCCAAGAAAATAACCTCTCTCTCAAGGTCAACAAAACAAAGGAGGTGATCGTGGACTTCAGGAGACAGCAGAGGGAGCATGCCCCCATCCACATCAACAGAACCCAGTGGGGAAGGTGAAAAGCTTCATGCTCCTTGGGAGATTGAATAAATTCAGCTTGGCCCTTAAGCCCCTCACAAAGTTTTACAGATCCACAGTTGAGAGCATCCTGTCGTGCTGTATCACCGCCTGGTATGGCAACTGCACCACCCACAACCGCAGGGCTCTCCAGAGGGTGGTGCAGTCTGCTCAATGCATCACCGTGGGCACACTGTCTGCCCTCTAGGACACCTACAGCATCTGATGACACAGGAAGGCCAAAAAGATCATCAAGGACATCAACCACCTGAGCCACATCCTGTTCACACCGTAATCATTCAGAAGGTGAGGTCAGTACCAGTGCATCAAAGCTAGGACCAAGAGACTGAAAAACAGCTTCTATCTCAAGGCCAGACTGTTAAATAGCTATCACTAGCCGGCTACCACCCGGTTATTGAACCCTGCACCTAAGAGGCTGCTGCCCTATGTACATAGACATGGAATCACTGGTCACTTTTAATGGAACACTAGTCACGTCAATGATGTTTACATACTGTTTTACACATTTTATAGGTATATATTGTATTCTACTGTATTTTAATCAATGACACTCCGACATTGCTAGTCCTAATATTTACAGTATATATTTCTTAACAAAAAATGTTTATGTTTAGATTTGTTTGTATTGTTGTGAATTGTTAGATACTACTGCGCTGTTGGTGCTAGGAACACAAGCATTTCGCTACAAACGTAATAACATCTGCTAAATATGTGTATGTGACCAATAACATTTGCTTTGATTTGTTCAGTTTGAGAAGGAGAGCACGAAGATGAAAATAATTACCGGAGGTCAACTTTGATAGCTTGCTACTACTATAATTGATCTTATTAAAAACAATACATTTCTTGATCCTGATGTGTTTATCAGAGTTATTGACCTCACAATAAGCCAGATTCTAGTAACTTACATTGTGGTGCTGAAACTTGAAGCAGCAGCCACGGCACAATCAATCAGAAATGGACAGCTCATGGTGCTAAAAGTAGGCACATTTGAGTAGGCAAAATTGATTTCAACTGTCTTCATTTTAATTAGACTTTACTAACAACAAGAGGGCTTTGTGTTGGAGCCTATTTCTTCCTATTTAAGAAATAAGAGTTAGGCCTACCTGTTTGACAAACAGAACTAGGTTGCTATTCATAGTTTTGTTGGCCAATTCCTCCACCAACAATGCACTCCTCAAATAGCCTACCTCCATGTCAGTGAATGGCTGTTAAGTTAAAACCAGGACTTGAATTGAGGGGATATGAGAGGGTATGCCATAGGCCTACCTTTTATTAAATAAAATGGCAAAAAACATAAGCCTACCCCTTGTTAGCTTAATATTTTGAAAAAAGAAAACTGATCTGATTATATAAAGTGATCTACTACAGCGCATAGGTCTGTGATGCTTTAAACTAGAAACAAGCTGTAAATTACTTGGGATGGACGTGACTCCAATAACTATGGGGATGTGTTTAGTTTATCTGACATTCAGAGACTAAGCCAGAACCTTTAATAGCCGAGGAGACATTTTTTTTTCTAAATCAATAGTTTTTTAGTGGAAACATGAACTTGCTTGACCATGCTGTAGGTCATGTAACTAACTGTCTGTTACTGCACAACACAATCTCACACTCAATTCGTGCAAATATGCACATCAAGTATTTAGGCAGATTTCGTGTGTTTCTGTGCGTTTTTGTGTGGCTTAATCGTGAAAAAACAAACATTTTTGCGCAACTTAATTTGTAGGATTTCTTGGGAGGCAAACTTCGAAACAATCTTTTGAAAGTTATTGGAGCAATGCATTTTAGGAAATGGGGTTCTGCACTGCCTTTTTTGTGTCCCACATTTATTCACATAAAAAACAAACGTGTTAATAACAACCAATATTGTTAATCAACCAGGTTGTCACCAAAATGTTTAGAGTAGCCTTACATTTTTTAAATTTGATTAATGCCAATGCCGTTTTCTATGTTTGTTTTCACTTAATACTTTGGGATACTGGTGCTATGTCGGATTTTATGAGGGTTGCCAGATTGGAAAAAAAAATATTTCTCTTTTTTTTTGTGGTATTGATGAAGGTATTTGATTGGGGAATGGGGATACATTTTATTATGGGAAATTAATGAATCAATAAATGTGGGGAAGCAGAAGAACTGCAAAACAAATCTGTTTGGTTTAAATTCTCCTGGTGCAACTGGATAGTATTTTCAACTATAACAAGTCTGGACTGTGATCAATTAAGCCATATCAATGCAGTTAAACAGGTTAATGTAAAACAATGATTATTATAGTCGTGTCAATCATGTTATACACTCAGGCTATTATACCACAAAACCCTTGTATAAAATGCATTATGAACAAAATGGTGTATAAAAAGTGGAGCCTTGTATTAAATTCATTATGAAGAAAATTGTGTTATGCAGGCTCCACAAAATATCAAATGCGTTATGAAGAAAATCCTGTAGGCCTACTGTTGCCTATACCAGTATCCCAAACTGTTAAGTGAAAACAAGCATAGAAAGCAGTATCGGCATTAATAATAGATATTTTTTTACGTAAGGCTACTATTATATTAAAATTATTTTGGTGACAACCTGGTTTATTAAAAATATTGGGTTGTTAGCATTTAAAAAATATATAAATAAAGGTGCGACAAAAAAAACAAGTGCAGAACACCATTGCCCATCATGCATTGCTCTAATAACTTTCAAAAAAAATCCCGAAGTTTGTCCCCAAAAATTCACAAAAATGTTTGTCTTTTCACATGAATTAAACTACACAAAAACACAAAATCTTCTAAAATACTTTTTGTACATATTTGCATGATTTGTGTGTAAGATTGTGTTATACTTTACATGCAATATGCTTTGTGGACTTTATTCTGCCACTGTGTCTTCTTATTGTCTCTGCCTTTAGGCCTATATATCATGGTCACAAGTCCTAGGGGAAATTTCATTACCACCACATCATAAAATGTGCTATTTTAGTTGAAAAGGAAATTACAGAAATTATAGGTATTTTATATAACATTTCACATGCTTTTTTAACTATTTTTAAGTTTTCTTAATTATATGTATTCATCATTGTCATGTCTAAATGTCCATACAGTGGGGAGAACAGGTATTTGATACATTGCAGATTTTGCAGGTTTTCCTACTTACAAAGCATGTAGAGGTCTGTAATTTTTATCATGGGTACACTTCAACTGTGAGAGACAGAATCTAAAACAAAAAACCAGAAAATCACATTGTATGATTTTAAGTAATTAATTTGCATTTTATTGCATGGCATAAGTATTTGATACATCAGAAAAGCAGAACTTAATATTTTGTGCAGAATCCTTTGTTTGCAATTACAGAGATCATACGTTTCCTGTAGTTCTTGACCAGGTTTACACACACTGCAGCAGGGATTTTGGCCCACTCCTCCATACAGACCTTCTCCAGATCCTTCAGGTTTCGGGGCTGTCGCTGGGCAATACGGACTTTCAGCCCCCTCCAGAGATGTTCTATTGGGTTCAGGTCTGGAGACTGGCTAGGCCACTCCAGGTCCTTGAGATGCTTCTTATGGAGCCACTCCTTAGTTGCCCTGGCTGTGTGTTTCGGGTCGTTGTCATGCTGGAAGACCCAGCCAGGACCCATCTTCAATGCTCTTACTGAGGGAAGGAGGTTGTTGGCCAAGATCTCACGATACATGGCCCCATCTATCCTCCCCTCAATACGGTGCAGTCATCCCCAAAGAATGATGTTTCCACCTCCATGCTTCTCGGTTGGGATGGTGTTCTTGGGGTTGTACTCATCCTTCTTCTTCCTCCAAACACGGCGAGTGGAGTTTAGACCAAAAAGCTCTATTTTTGTCTCATCAGACCACATGACCTTCTCCCATTCCTCCTCTGGATCATCCAGATGGTCATTGGCAAACTTCAGATGGGCCTGGACATGCGCTGGCTTGAGCAGGGGGACCTTGCGTGCGCTGCAGGATTTTAATCCATGACGGCGTAGTGTGTTACTAATGGTTTTCTTTGAGACTGTGGTCCCAGCTCTCTTCAGGTCATTGACCAGGTCCTGCCGTGTAGTTCTGGGATGAATCCTCATGATCATTGATGCCCCACGAGGTGAGATCTTGCATGGAGCCCCAGACCGAGGTTGATTGACCGTCATCTTGAACTTCTTCCATTTTCTAATAATTGCGCCAACAGTTGTTGCCTTCTCACCGAGCTGCTTGCCTATTGTCCTGTAGCCCATCCCAGCCTTGTGCAGGTCTACAATTTTTGCCCTGATATCCTTACACAGCTCTCTGGTCTTGGCCATTGTGGAGAGGTTGGAGTCTGTTTGATTGAGTGTGCGGACAGGTGTCTTTCATACAGGTAACGAGTTCAAACAGGTACAGTTAATACAGGTAATGAGTGGAGAACAGGAGGGCTTCTTAAAGAAAAACTAACAGGTCTGTGAGAGCCGGAATTCTTACTGGTTGGTAGGTGATCAAATCCTTATGTCATGCAATAAAATGCAAATTCATTACTTAAAAATCATACAATGTGATTTGCACATCATCAGAATGTCACTGTATGCTATAGCGTTAAGGTTTCACTTCACTGGAACTAAGGGGCCTACCCCGAACCATGAAAAACAGCTTCAGACCATTATTCCTCCTCCATCAACTTTACAGTTTGCACTATGCATTGGGGGAGGTAGCGTTCTCCTGGCATCCGCCAAACCCAGATTCATCTGTCGGACTGTGTTTTCTGATCACTCCAGAGAACGCGTATCCCCTGCTCCAGAGTCCAAGGGCGGCTAGCTTTACACTACTCCAGCAGAGGTTTGGCATTGCACATGGTGATCTTATGCTTGTGTGCGGCTGCTCGGCCATTGAAATCCATTTCATGAACCTCCCGACGAACAGTTCTTGTGCTGGCGTTGCTTCCAGAGGCAGTTCGGGAACTCGGTAGTGAGTGTTACAACCGAAGACAGACGATTTGTACGTGATACACGCTTCAGCGGTCCTATGCCGGTTCCAGTTGAAAGTCACTGAGCTCTTCAGTACGGACCAATCTACTGTCAATGTTTGTCTATGGAGGTTGCATGACTGTGTGCTTGACTTTATACACCTTTCAGCAACGGGTGTTGGTGAAATAGCCAAATCCTCCAATTTGAAGGGGTGTTCACATACTTTTGCATATACAGTGGGGCAAAAAAGTATTTAGTCAGCCACCAATTGTGCAAGTTCTCCCACTTAAAAAGATGAGAGGCACACTCATCATAGGTACACTTCAACTATGACAGACAAAATGAGAAAAAAAATCCAGAAAATCACATTGTAGGATTTTTAATGAATTTATTTGCAAATTATGGTGGAAAATATGTATTTGGTCACCTACAAACAAGCAAGATTTCTGGCTCTCACAGACCTGTAACTCCTTCTTTAAGAGGCTCCTCTGTCCCCCACTCGTTACCTGTATTAATGGCACCTGTTTGAACTTGTTATCAGTATAAAAGACACCTGTCCACAACCTCAAACAGTCACACTCCAAACTCCACTATGGCCAAGACCAAAGAGCTGTCAAAGGACACCAGAAACAAAATTGTAGACCTGCACCAGTCTGGGAAGACTGAATCTGCAATAGGTAAGCAGCATGGTTTGAAGAAATCAACTGTGGGAGCAATTATTAGGAAATGGAAGACATACAAGACCACTGATAATCTCCCTCGATCTGGGGCTCCACGCAAGATCTCACGCCGTGGGGTCAAAATGATCACAAGAACGGTGAGCAAAAATCCCAGAACCACACCTAGTGAATGACCTGCAGAGAGCTGGGACCAAAGTAACAAAGCCTACCATCAGTAACACACTACGCCACCAGGGACTCAAATCCTGCAGTGCCAGACGTGTCCCCCTGCTTAAGCCAGTGCATGTCCAGGCCCGTCTGAAGTTTGCTAGAGAGCATTTGAATGATCCAGAAGAAGATTGGGAGAATGTCATATGGTCAGATGAAACCAAAATATAACTTTTAGGTAAAAACTCAACTCGTCGTGTTTGGAGGACAAAGAATGCTGAGTTGCATCCAAAGAACACCATACCTACTGTGAAGCAGGGGGTGGGAACATCATGCTTTGGGACCAGGACGACTGATCCGTGTAAAGGAAAGAATGAATGGGGCCATATATCGTGAGATTTTGAGTGAAAACCTCCTTCCATCAGCAAGGGCATTGAAGATGAAACGTGGCTGGGTCTTTCAGCATGACAATGATCCCAAACACACCGCCCGGGCAACGAAGGAGTGGCTTCGTAAGAAGCATTTCAAGGTCCTGGAGTGGCCTAGCCAGTCTCCAGATCTCAACCCCATAGAAAATCTTTGGAGGGAGTTGATACCAGCAACCGTGTGTGAAGACCTTGTGAAGACCTTTGACCTCTGTCATTGCCAACAAAGGGTATATAACAAAGTATTGAGATAAACTTTTGTTATTGACCAAATACTTATTTTCCACCATAATTTGCAAATAAATTCATTAAAAATCCTACAATGTGATTTTTTGGATTTTTTTCCTCATTTTGTCTGTCATAGTTGAAGTGTACCTATGATGAAAATTACATTATCATCTTATCATCTTTGTAAGTGGAAGAACTTGCACAATTGGTGGCTGACTAAATACTTTTTTGCCCCACTGTATAGTGTATTTCCTTGTCCTGTCCTTGGTTGATGTAGGGGGCATCTTATAGAAAAGGAAAACCTTTATAATTGAAGTCAGTAACCATAGTAAGTCACATAAATAGACATCAAAATCACTCAATCTGTCACGAACTTCAAAATGAGCAGACCACAACAAAACTTAAAGCCCATGAAGACATCATGCCCAAACACACTAACACAAACAATATCCCACAAAGCATGTGGGAGATAGGGCTTCCTAAATATCCCCAATTAGAGGCAATGATTACCAGCTGCCTCTAATTGGGAACCATACAAAACCAACAACATAGAAATACACATTCTAGAACACCCCCCTAGTCACACCCTGACCTAAACCACTATAGAGAATCCAAGGGCTCTCTATGGTCAGGGCGTGACACAATCATCCTAACATAACTGTTCAATTTCAATTTAACCATGATCATATATGTAATTTGTGTTTCTTTTCAGGTCTTAATAAGGCAAGCAAAAATGTATGAACTAATACATTTAGTCATTACCACCACGTTCTGTCCTAACCATCACAGTTCATTATGTGGTGGCAAAGACGTGTGGTGGGAATTACATTTTTTTTAAATCACACAAAAAGTCCCGTATTTGCAGAATCACCCAATATGGGGGGCTTGGCTTGTCCAGTGATTTTACCCACACACCGCTACTGTCTACACAGAGAGAGAAAGACAGAGTTCTTCCATTCCATTCTGCAATAACTAATGACATCACTAACTTAAACAGTTTTGTACTACAGTATAAGCCCCCCCCCCCCCCCCCCCCCCCCCACACACACACACACACACACACATACATACATACATACATACATACATAAAGTAAAAGGTCAGGACGGAGAACACACAAACACAGGGATCATGACTGAAACAGTCTAAGACCACTGTGTAGCTGTAATGCTCTATGCGGACAAAAGCTGTTAACAGATGAGTCGCCCTACTAGTTAGACCAACACAGTCATCACTGTGTCTAGCCCTGTCCCTCTCCAGCAGCTCAGAGCATCACTCCAGGGTTATGGCAAGAATGTGACTGAAGCAGAGTTGATAATAGACAGAAACACACTACAAGGCCACTATTGTCCCTGGGAGTCCAACTAACAGATCACACACACACACACACGTGCATGTATACACGCAACCACATTAAAATGTATCAGTGAATGGGTGCACAGGCACACTGATACACTTATATATATATATATATACATATATACACACACACATATGTGTGGGTACACACAAACACGCAAACATACACACCCACTTACAGACAGTCTACATGTCAGGCAGAAGCAGTGCAGAGAGAGAAACATTAGCATGCTGAAGGAGTAGCTATCACACAGAACTGCAGCCCTCCTCATCCTCACACTGCTAACATGCAGCAGAGCAGAATGACAGAGAGAGAGAGATAGGGAGGGAGAGATAAGGAGAGAGAGAGGGAAATACACAGAAAGAGAGAAAATGAGAGTGACAGAGAGTAAGAGACACTGACAGACATAAAGGGGGAGACAGAGAAGGGGAGACAGAGAAGGGGAGACAGAGAAGGGGAGACAGAGAGGGGGAGACAGAGAGGAGGGATAGAGAAGGGGAGACAGAGAAGGGGAGACAGAGAAGGGGAGACAGAGGAGGAGACAGAGATGGAGACAGGGGAGCGAGAGATGGGGAGGGGGAGACAAGAAGGGGAAAAGGGTGGGAGCGATAGAGAGGGGGAGACAGAGAGGGGAGGGGAGACAGAGAGGGGGAGACAGAGAGGGGGGGGTAGAAGGGGAGACATAGAGGGGGAGGGGAGACAGAAAGGGGGAGACAGAGAGGGGGGGTGGAAGGGGAGACAGAGAGGGGGGGAGAGAGAGGTGAGAGACAGAGGAGGGAGACGGGGGGTGACATAGAGGGGGAGGGAGAGAGAGAGGGGAGAGACAGAGGAGGGAGACGGGGAGGGAGAGGGCGGGGACAAGAGAAGGGGGAGACAGGGAGGGAGAGACACGGAGAGGGAGACAGAGCAGGGGGAGAGAGAGAGGAGGGAGATGGGGAGGGAGAGAGAGAGGCGAGAGACAGAGGAGGGAGACGGGGAGGGAGAGGGCAGGGACAAGAGAAGGGGGAGACAGGGAGGGAGAGACAGGGAGAGGGAGACAGAGCAGGGGGAGAGAGAGAGGGGAGAGACAGAGGAGGGAGACGGGGAGGGAGAGAGAGAGGGGAGAGAGAAGAGGGAGACAGGGAGGGAGAGGGTGGGGACAAGAGAAGGGGGAGACAGGGAGGGAGAGACAGGGAGAGGGAGACAGAGCAGGGGGAGAGAGAGAGGGGAGAGACAGAGGAGGGAGACGGGGAGGGAGAGAGAGAGGGGAGAGAGAAGGGGGAGACAGGGAGGGAGAGACAGGGAGAGGGAGACAGAGCAGGGGGAGAGAGAGACAGGGGAGACAGAAGTGGGAGACAGATAAATAAATGTATAGCTAGATAAAGCCAGTGGGATACCTTACTGTTGAGTTTGGCTTTCCTGGCTTCTCTTGCCTTCCTCTCCTTTCTTTCAGCTGCCTCTCTTCTGCCCAGAGCAGACCCCATCTCACACACACACACTCACACACACACTTACTCAGACACACTCAGCCACGAAAGATCAGCTACAGTCCCAACGCCAAAACATCCCGCACATGGCCATATCCATTCCCCTCCCTCTCTTCTCCTCTCCTCCTCTCTTATCCTCCTCTCCGTGGCTTTCCTCCTCTCTCACACTCACCGTCTCGCGTCTCGCCAGAGGAGCACACGCACACACACACACACACACACACACACGCTCACACACACACTCACTCAGGCGCATGCACAGACCGACTGAGAAATGGAGGGGTGATTTCGCAGGATGCCGACGCGGACAGAGAGAGAGAGGGAAAAGAGGGGGGAAAGAGAGAGAGAGAAAAAAAGGAGGAGAGAATTGAGGTAGGTGAAGGGGAAAGGGAGAGAAGAGGGAAGGGATAGTGAGAGGGTAAATATGAGAGGTGTAAAATGATGTGGTACTGTAGTTGCAGTTGTAATCATGGGGGTTTTGGTGTTACATGGAGCTGATGGATGTAAGGAACTAGACTAGATTAGAGTTGATTCGTCACATGCACAGGGTCGCAGATGTAATCGTAGTGTACTGTGACATTCTTATGCTCCTAGGTCCAACAGCGCAGGTCAAAGGATGAAACAATAACATAATAATAATAATAATATATACATATTTACAACTGTAACAATGATAAATGTCCTTTGGGGGTGGGGCAGGGTAAATGGTTGTTGAGGGGGAGGGGGTACAATGTCCATAGGGTGAGCAGCAGGGGGAGGGTAGGAAGTCCAGGGGGCAGGAGGGGGACATAGGGACTAGGCTGTGTAACTCTTCTCTTTTTTTACACTGTACCCATTGTAGATAAACTACCATTGCCTTGCCAACTCAGTGTGTGATGGGATTGATGGTAGTATCTGTGTGGTGTGTGTGACTGTGTTAAGGGAGTGAGGTGTATGCATGAAAACCAAACTTAGTTGTCACAGTTAGAATAGCTTTTCTATCAATGTCCAACTTCACTCTAAACAGTTATGTGTCTGGCCCTCGTATAATGATCAGTGCAGGATCAGGTTAGCTTTCCTCAGCATCAGCAGGTAATTAACGTGTGAGTGTGTGTGTGTGTGTGTGTGTGTGTGTGTGTGTGTGTGTGTGTGTGTGTGTGTGTGTGTGTGTGTGTGTATGCGTGGTGTGTGTGTGTGTTGCTCTCGCCTTCTACAGGATTATCTATAAGAGGAGCTTTGTGTGAAAGTGATTCCCCACTGGTGATATCCTCTCATTCCCTGCCATACATCTGTGTGTGTGTGTGTATGTGTGTGTGTGTGTGTGTGCGTGTGCGCATGTGTATCATATACTCTCGATTATACACAAATCACACCTAAATATTTCTACACAGAAACACTGCCGTGAAAAGAGGGCTCAGAATACAACGCACTCATACACAGTCTGGCTCTCTGGACAATACTGAGCAGCACACGGACAATAGCTCCTCACTGTCAATGGAAGATAATACAATGAGCTACTGGCTGCAGAGCAATGCTGTATTATAATGGAATTTAGTAATTAGTTTTCAGGGGTCTGCAGAGTGGGTTTAAGGGGAAGCCAAAAAACACACAGCCATGTGTTAGGCAGGCAGAGGTTCTTGGATAGTGCGAAGTTGATGTGGCTGTGGTGGTTAGCCTTAGAAAGCACCTGAAGGTCGTACAGCAAAGCATTAAGCTGTCCAATCAAGCTGCAGATGTGTGTGTGTGTGGTCCCAGTGATGTCAGTGACCACATGGCCAACTAGTGCTTTCCTAAGTGCTCTCTCCCCTCTGCCTCTGTCCCCTGTCTGTCTCTCTGTGAGTGTGTTTTGCTTGTGCTTGTGTGTGTGTCTGCAGGTGCATACAAGGAAAGCGCATGTCTCTATGTAGAGGGCCCAGCCAACATGCTCAATTTTCCTCCTCTCATCTCCTCTCCTTTCCGCAGGGTGACTCTGTGCTCTTCCCTCCAGCCCTAGTGTCATAGAAAGAAGATGATACCTTCCCACAACCCATAGTAGACATCACTAGACTCTCCAGTCTCTCTACAACCCATAGTAGACAGCACTAGACTCTCCAGTCTCTCTACAACCCATAGCTGACAGCACTAGACTCTTCAGTCTCTCTACAACCCATAGTAGACAGCACTAGACTCTCTCCAGTCTCTCTACAACCCGTAGCTGACAGCACTAGACTCTCTCCAGTCTCTCTACAATCCATAGCTGACAGCACTAGACTCTCTCCAGTCTCTCTACAACCCATAGTAGACAGCACTAGACTCTCTCCAGTCTCTCTACAACACATAGTAGACAGCACTAGACTCTCTCCAGTCTCTCTACAACCCATAGTAGACAGCACTAGACTCTCCAGTCTCTCTACAACACATAGTAGACAGCACTAGACTCTCCAGTCTCTCTACAACCCATAGTAGACAGCACTAGACTCTCCAGTCTCTCTACAACCCATAGTAGACATCACTAGACTCTCCAGTCTCTCTACAACCCATAGTAGACAGCACTAGACTCTCCAGTCTCTCTACAACACATAGCTGACAGCACTAGACTCTCCAGTCTCTCTACAACCCATAGTAGACAGCACTAGACTCTCCAGTCTCTCTACAACCCATAGTAGACAGCACTAGACTCTCCAGTCTCTCTACAACACATAGTAGACAGCACTAGACTCTCCAGTCTCTCTACAACACATAGTAGACAGCACTAGACTCTCCAGTCTCTCTACAACCCATAGTAGACAGCACTAGACTCTCCAGTCTCTCTACAACCCATAGTAGACAGCACTAGACTCTCCAGTCTCTCTACAACACATAGCTGACAGCACTAGACTCTCCAGTCTCTCTACAACCCATAGTAGACAGCACTAGACTCTCCAGTCTCTCTACAACCCATAGTAGACAGCACTAGACTCTCCAGTCTCTCTACAACACATAGTAGACAGCTGCCTTCATGATGTGTAGCCTGCATTTTTATTCCATTGATCTGATTTTATTTCATTACTAATTTGTATTATTCTTATTACGTAGCATTATCGAGAATTAACCTGCAAATAAGCATTTCATTGTACTGTGTACCATGTGTATCCTGTGCATATGACAAATAAACTTGACTTGGTATCTAGAGTTAACGCTACAAAATAGATAGAATGACTGAACTGGTAGGCCTGTAGCTAGCTCTAAAATCCACAGAGAAAGACATTTCTGACAAAAATACTTCTTGACCTTTGGAGATTCAAATTGGGATTATTGTTGTATAAAAGTTATTTAGAAAATAAAATATGACGATCAATTGAGTACTCTGTTACATTACATGTAGGGGTAATATGTCCCCAGTGGTCACCCCTTCGTAGATATGAGACAACTAGATGGATGCAAGCAATAGCTTCACCTGGATTGTTTCTCCAGGACAAGGCTAGAGGGCATGAAGCAACTCTCTCAGATGAAAGATCATAACCAATCAGTCAGAAGTTCAATAACCCAGCTGTCAAAAACAATTCAGTCAGTAGCACACTAGCCCTGCTCTAATAACCAGTCAGTCAGTAGCACACTAGCCCAGCTGTCACATAACCAGTCAGTCAGTAGCACACTAGCCCAGCTCTTATAACCAGTCAGTCAGTAGCAAACTAGCCCAGCTCTTATAACCAGTCAGTCAGTAGCACACAAGCCCAGCTCTTATAACCAGTCAGTCAGTAGCACACAAGCCCAGCTCTTATAACCATTCAGTAAGTAGCACACTAGCCCAGCTGTCACATAACCAGTCAGTCAGTAGCACACTAGCCCAGCTGTCATATAACCAGTCAGTCAGTAGCACACTAGCCCAGCTGTCATATAACCAGTCAGTCAGTAGCACACTTGCCCAGCTGTCTTATTAACAGTCAGTCAGTAGCACACTAGCCCAGCTCTTATAACCAGTCAGTCAGTAGCACACTAGCCCAGCTCTTATAACCAGTCAGTCAGTAGCACACTAGCCCAGCTCTTATAACCAGTCAGTCAGTAGCACACTAGCCCAGCTCTTATAACCATTCAGTAAGTAGCACACTAGCCCAGCTGTCACATAACCAGTCAGTCAGTAGCACACTAGCCCAGCTCTTATAACCAGTCAGTCAGTAGCACACTAGCCCAGCTCTTATAACCAGTCAGTCAGTAGCACACAAGCCCAGCTCTTATAACCATTCAGTAAGTAGCACACTAGCCCAGCTGTCACATAACCAGTCAGTCAGTAGCACACTAGCCCAGCTGTCATATAACCAGTCAGTCAGTAGCACACTAGCCCAGCTGTCATATAACCAGTCAGTCAGTAGCACACTTGCCCAGCTGTCTTATTAACAGTCAGTCAGTAGCACACTAGCCCAGCTCTTATAACCAGTCAGTCAGTAGCACACTAGCCCAGCTCTTATAACCAGTCAGTCAGTAGCACACTAGCCCAGCTCTTATAACCAGTCAGTCAGTAGCACACTAGCCCAGCTCTTATAACCAGTCAGTCAGTAGCACACTAGCCCAGCTCTTATAACCAGTCAGTCAGTAGCACACTAGCCCAGCTGTCTTATAACCAGTCAGTCAGTAGCACACTAACCCAGCTGTCTTATAACCAGTCAGTCAGTAGCACACTAGCCCAGCTGTCTTATTACCAGTCAGTCAGTAGCACACTAGCCCAGCTCTTATTACCAGTCAGTCAGTAGCACACTAGCCCAGCTGTCTTATAACCAGTCAGTCAGTAGCACACTAGCCCAGCTGTCTTATTACCAGTCAGTCAGTAGCACACCAGCCCAGCTCTTATTACCAGTCAGTCAGTAGCACACTAGCCCAGCTGTCTTATTACCAGTCAGTCAGTAGCACACTAGCCCAGCTCTTATTACCAGTCAGTCAGTAGCACACTAGCCCAGCTGTCTTATTACCAGTCAGTCAGTAGCACACTAGCCCAGCTGTCTTATTACCAGTCAGTCAGTAGCACACTAGCCCAGCTCTTATTACCAGTCAGTCAGTAGCACACTAGCCCAGCTCTTATTACCAGTCAGTCAGTAGCACACTAGCCCAGCTCTTATTACCAGTCAGTCAGTAGCACACTAGCCCAGCTCTTATAACCAGTCAGTCAGTAGCACACTAGCCCAGCTCTTATTACCAGTCAGTCAGTAGCACACTAGCCCAGCTCTTATTACCAGTCAGTCAGTAGCACACTAGCCTAGCTCTTATAAGCATTCAGTCAGTAGCACACTAGCCCAGCTGTCATATAACCAGTCAGTCAGTAGCACACTAGCCCAGCTGTCATATAACCAGTCAGTCAGTAGCACACTAGCCCAGCTCTTATTACCATTCAGTCAGTAGCACACTAGCCCAGCTCTTATTACCAGTCAGTAAGTAGCACACTAGCCCAGCTGTCATATAACCAGTCAGTCAGTAGCACACTAGCCCAGCTCTTATTACCAGTCAGTAAGTAGCACACTAGCCCAGCTGTCTTATAACCAGTCAGTCAGTAGCACACTAGCCCAGCTCTTATAACCAGTCAGTCAGTAGCACACTAGCCCAGCTGTCTTATAACCAGTCAGTCAGTAGCACACTAGCCCAGCTCTTATTACCAGTCAGTCAGTAGCACACTAGCCCAGCTGTCTTATAACCAGTCAGTCAGTAGCACACTAGCCCAGCTCTTATAACCAGTCAGTCAGTAGCACACTAGCCCAGCTGTCTTATAACCAGTCAGTCAGTAGCACACTAGCCCAGCTCTTATTACCAGTCAGTCAGTAGCACACTAGCCCAGCTCTTATTACCAGTCAGTCAGTAGCACACTAGCCCAGCTCTTATAACCAGTCAGTCAGTAGCACACTAGCCCAGCTGTCTTATTACCAGTCAGTCAGTAGCACACTAGCCCAGCTCTTATTACCAGTCAGTCAGTAGCACACTAGCCCAGCTGTCTTATAACCAGTCAGTCAGTAGCACACTAACCCAGCTGTCTTATAACCAGTCAGTCAGTAGCACACTAACCCAGCTGTCTTATAACCAGTCAGTCAGTAGCACACTAGCCCAGCTGTATTATTACCAGTCAGTCAGTAGCACACTAGCCCAGCTCTTATTACCAGTCAGTCAGTAGCACACTAGCCCAGCTGTCTTATTACCAGTCAGTCAGTAGCACACTAGCCCAGCTCTTATTACCAGTCAGTCAGTAGCACACTAGCCTAGCTGTCTTATTACCAGTCAGTCAGTAGCACACTAGCCCAGCTGTCTTATTACCAGTCAGTCAGTAGCACACTAGCCCAGCTCTTATAACCAGTCAGTCAGTAGCACACTAGCCCAGCTCTTATTACCAGTCAGTCAGTAGCACACTAGCCCAGCTCTTATTACCAGTCAGTCAGTAGCACACTAGCCCAGCTCTTATTACCAGTCAGTCAGTAGCACACTAGCCCAGCTGTCTTATAACCAGTCAGTCAGTAGCACACTAGCCCAGCTGTCTTATTACCAGTCAGTCAGTAGCACACTAGCCTAGCTCTTATAACCAGTCAGTCAGTAGCACACTAGCCCAGCTGTCATATAACCAGTCAGTCAGTAGCACACTTGCCCAGCTGTCTTATTAACAGTCAGTCAGTAGCACACTAGCCCAGCTCTTATAACCAGTCAGTCAGTAGCACACTAGCCCAGCTCTTATAACCAGTCAGTCAGTAGCACACTAGCCCAGCTCTTATAACCAGTCAGTCAGTAGCACACTAGCCCAGCTCTTATAACCATTCAGTAAGTAGCACACTAGCCCAGCTGTCACATAACCAGTCAGTCAGTAGCACACTAGCCCAGCTCTTATAACCAGTCAGTCAGTAGCACACTAGCCCAGCTCTTATAACCAGTCAGTCAGTAGCACACAAGCCCAGCTCTTATAACCATTCAGTAAGTAGCACACTAGCCCAGCTGTCACATAACCAGTCAGTCAGTAGCACACTAGCCCAGCTGTCATATAACCAGTCAGTCAGTAGCACACTAGCCCAGCTGTCATATAACCAGTCAGTCAGTAGCACACTTGCCCAGCTGTCTTATTAACAGTCAGTCAGTAGCACACTAGCCCAGCTCTTATAACCAGTCAGTCAGTAGCACACTAGCCCAGCTCTTATAACCAGTCAGTCAGTAGCACACTAGCCCAGCTCTTATAACCAGTCAGTCAGTAGCACACTAGCCCAGCTCTTATAACCAGTCAGTCAGTAGCACACTAGCCCAGCTCTTATAACCAGTCAGTCAGTAGCACACTAGCCCAGCTGTCTTATAACCAGTCAGTCAGTAGCACACTAACCCAGCTGTCTTATAACCAGTCAGTCAGTAGCACACTAGCCCAGCTGTCTTATTACCAGTCAGTCAGTAGCACACTAGCCCAGCTCTTATTACCAGTCAGTCAGTAGCACACTAGCCCAGCTGTCTTATAACCAGTCAGTCAGTAGCACACTAACCCAGCTGTCTTATAACCAGTCAGTCAGTAGCACACTAACCCAGCTGTCTTATAACCAGTCAGTCAGTAGCACACTAGCCCAGCTGTCTTATTACCAGTCAGTCAGTAGCACACTAGCCCAGCTCTTATTACCAGTCAGTCAGTAGCACACTAGCCCAGCTGTCTTATTACCAGTCAGTCAGTAGCACACTAGCCCAGCTCTTATTACCAGTCAGTCAGTAGCACACTAGCCCAGCTGTCTTATTACCAGTCAGTCAGTAGCACACTAGCCCAGCTGTCTTATTACCAGTCAGTCAGTAGCACACTAGCCCAGCTCTTATTACCAGTCAGTCAGTAGCACACTAGCCCAGCTCTTATTACCAGTCAGTCAGTAGCACACTAGCCCAGCTCTTATTACCAGTCAGTCAGTAGCACACTAGCCCAGCTCTTATAACCAGTCAGTCAGTAGCACACTAGCCCAGCTCTTATTACCAGTCAGTCAGTAGCACACTAGCCCAGCTCTTATTACCAGTCAGTCAGTAGCACACTAGCCTAGCTCTTATAAGCATTCAGTCAGTAGCACACTAGCCCAGCTGTCATATAACCAGTCAGTCAGTAGCACACTAGCCCAGCTGTCATATAACCAGTCAGTCAGTAGCACACTAGCCCAGCTCTTATTACCATTCAGTCAGTAGCACACTAGCCCAGCTCTTATTACCAGTCAGTAAGTAGCACACTAGCCCAGCTGTCATATAACCAGTCAGTCAGTAGCACACTAGCCCAGCTCTTATTACCAGTCAGTAAGTAGCACACTAGCCCAGCTGTCTTATAACCAGTCAGTCAGTAGCACACTAGCCCAGCTCTTATAACCAGTCAGTCAGTAGCACACTAGCCCAGCTGTCTTATAACCAGTCAGTCAGTAGCACACTAGCCCAGCTCTTATTACCAGTCAGTCAGTAGCACACTAGCCCAGCTGTCTTATAACCAGTCAGTCAGTAGCACACTAGCCCAGCTCTTATAACCAGTCAGTCAGTAGCACACTAGCCCAGCTGTCTTATAACCAGTCAGTCAGTAGCACACTAGCCCAGCTCTTATTACCAGTCAGTCAGTAGCACACTAGCCCAGCTCTTATTACCAGTCAGTCAGTAGCACACTAGCCCAGCTCTTATAACCAGTCAGTCAGTAG
The DNA here is from genome assembly GCF_057628025.1 of Oncorhynchus mykiss. Taxonomy (NCBI): domain Eukaryota; kingdom Metazoa; phylum Chordata; class Actinopteri; order Salmoniformes; family Salmonidae; genus Oncorhynchus; species Oncorhynchus mykiss. The sequence goes on along the minus strand of NC_143023.1, from coordinate 76,911,754 downwards.
CACACTAGCCCAGCTGTCTTATTACCAGTCAGTCAGTAGCACACTAGCCCAGCTCTTATTACCAGTCAGTCAGTAGCACACTAGCCCAGCTGTCTTATAACCAGTCAGTCAGTAGCACACTAACCCAGCTGTCTTATAACCAGTCAGTCAGTAGCACACTAACCCAGCTGTCTTATAACCAGTCAGTCAGTAGCACACTAGCCCAGCTGTATTATTACCAGTCAGTCAGTAGCACACTAGCCCAGCTCTTATTACCAGTCAGTCAGTAGCACACTAGCCCAGCTGTCTTATTACCAGTCAGTCAGTAGCACACTAGCCCAGCTCTTATTACCAGTCAGTCAGTAGCACACTAGCCCAGCTGTCTTATTACCAGTCAGTCAGTAGCACACTAGCCCAGCTGTCTTATTACCAGTCAGTCAGTAGCACACTAGCCCAGCTCTTATAACCAGTCAGTCAGTAGCACACTAGCCCAGCTCTTATTACCAGTCAGTCAGTAGCACACTAGCCCAGCTCTTATTACCAGTCAGTCAGTAGCACACTAGCCCAGCTCTTATTACCAGTCAGTCAGTAGCACACTAGCCCAGCTGTCTTATAACCAGTCAGTCAGTAGCACACTAGCCCAGCTGTCTTATTACCAGTCAGTCAGTAGCACACTAGCCTAGCTCTTATAACCAGTCAGTCAGTAGCACACTTGCCCAGCTGTCTTATAACCAGTCAGTCAGTAGCACACTAGCCCAGCTGTCTTATAACCAGTCAGTCAGTAGCACACTAGCCCAGCTCTTATTACCAGTCAGTCAGTAGCCAAGAGCCTCTTCACCATTACAACACTTTTAGTTAAAATACAGTCTGCTGCACATATTACTCAAATGTAAACTTGAGTACTTGCTACGTCTCGACCGCTACCTCTGGAGATAATACACGACACTCGCCTGGTAGGGCAGTGTTAACAGAACTGCTTCATTGAGCCAACACTCCTACAGTATACAGTTGAAATCAGAAGTTTACATACACCTTAGCCATATACATTGAAACTCAGTTTTTCACAATTCCTGACTTGTAATCCTAGTAAAAATTCCCTGTCCTTGGTCAGTTAGGATCACCACTTTATTTTATGAATGTGAAATGTCAGAATAATAGTAGAGATAATTATTTATTCCCGCTTTTATTTCTTCCATCACATTCCCAGTGGGTCAGAAGTTTACAAACACTGTATTAGTATTTGGCAGCATTGCCTTTAAATTGTTGGGTGAATTTTGGCCCATTCCTCCTGACAGAGCTGGTGTAACCGAGTCAAGTTTGTAGGCCTCCTTGCTAGCACACACTTTTTCAGTTCTCCACAAATTTTCTGTAGGATTAAAGGTCAGGGCTTTGTGATGGCCACTCCAATACCTTGATTTTGTTGACCTTAAGCCATTTTGCCACAACTTTGAAGTATGCTTGGGGTCATTGTCCATTTGGAAGACCCATTTGCTACCAAGCTTTAACTTCCTGATTGTTGTCTTGAAATGTTGTTTCAATATATCCACATAATTTTCCTCCCTCATGATGCCATCTATTTTGTGAAGTTCACCAGGCCCTCCTGCAGCAATACACCCCCACAACATGATGCTGCCACCCCCGTGCTTCACGGTTGGGATGATGTTCTTTGGCTTGCAAGCCTCCCGCTTTTTCCTCCAAACACATTTACACATTCCAGGCTAGTGTAAACAGAAAAGTTGCAAATCTGATGTTGATAGAGATAGATCTCAGTAGAAATATTTGACTAATGTAAATCCACCCCATGTCTCATATCACCAGTCAGTCAGTAGTCCACAAACCCAGCTCTCAGATAACCAGTCTGTCAGTAGCACACTAACCCATGTCTCATATAACCAGTCAGTCAGTAATCCAGAAACCCAGCTGATTTCTACATTAGTATCAGATGGTGTTCACACTGGGTTGTCTTTGTCCTACCAGAAGAAAGCGCACCATTCTACTGCCCTGTCCATTACTCAGAGAAACTCCTACACACACTCCAGTGCCCTCAGATAAAAGCAAAAGGGAGAGAGACAGGGGGAGAGTACACGTGTGGGACATATAGACAATGGGAAAGAGAGGGAGAGTGCACATGTGGGACATATACAGTGGGGCAAAAAAGTATTTAGTCAGCCACCAATTGTGCAAGTTCTCCCACTTAAAAAGATGAGAGATGACTGTAATTTTCATCATAGGTACACTTCAACTATGACAGACAAAATGAGAAAAAAAAATCCAGAAAATCACATTGCAGGATTTTTTATGAATTTATTTGCAAATTATGGTGGAAAATAAGTATTTGGTCACCTACAAACAAGCAAAATTTCTGGCTCTCACAGACCTGTAACTTCTTCTTTAAGAGGCTCCTCTGTCCTCCACTCGTTACCTGTATTATTGGCACCTGTTTGAACTTGTTATCAGTATAAAAGACACCTGTCCACAACCTCAAACAGTCACACTCCAAACTCCACTATGGCCAAGACCAAAGAGCTGTCAAAGGACACCAGAAACAAAATTGTAGACCTGCACCAGGCTGGGAAGACTGAATCTGCAATAGGTAAGCAGCTTGGTTTGAAGAAATCAACTGTGGGAGAAATTATTAGGAAATGGAAGACATACAAGACCACTGATAATCTCCCTCGATCTGGGGCTCCACGCAAGATCTCACCCCGTGGGGTCAAAATGATCACAAGAACTGTGAGCAAAAATCCCAGAACCACACGGGGGGACCTAGTGAATGACCTGCAGAGAGCTGGGACCAAAGTAACAAAGCCTACCATCAGCAAGGGCATTGAAGATGAAACGTGGCTGTGTCTTTCAGCATGACAATGATCCCAAACACACCGCCCGGGCAACGAAGGAGTGGCTTCGTAAGAAGCATTTCAAGGTCCTGGAGTAGCCTAGCCAGTCTCCAGATCTCAACCCCATAGAAAATCTTTGGAGGGATTTGAAAGTCTGTGTTGCCCAGCAACAGCCCCAAAATATCACTGCTCTAAAGGAGATCTGCATGGAGGAATGGGCCAAAATACCAGCAACAGTGTGTGAAAACCTTGTGAAGACTTACAGAAAACGTTTGACCTCTGTCATTGCCAACAAACGATAAACTTTTGTTATTGACCAAATACTTATTTTCCACCATAATTTGCAAATAAATTCATAAAAAATCCTGCAATGTGATTTTCTGGATTTTTTTTTCTCATTTTGTCTGTCATAGTTGAAGTGTACCTATGATGAAAATTACAGTCATCTCTCATCTTTTTAAGTGTGAGAACTTGCACAATTGGTGGCTGACTAAATACTTTTTTGCCCCACTGTAGATAGTGGGAGAGACAGAGGGAGAGTGCATGTGTGGGACATGTAGATAGTGGGAGAGACAGAGGGAGAGTGCACGTGTGGGACATATGGATAGTGAGAGAGACAGAGGGAGAGTGCACGTGTGGGACATATAGATAGTGGGAGAGACATAGTGAGAGTGCACATGTGGGACATATAGATAGTGGGAGAGACAGAGGGAGGGTGCACGTGTGGGACATATATATAGTGGGAGAGACAGAGGGAGAGTGCATGTGTGGGACATATAGATAGTGGGAGAGACAGAGGGAGAGTGCATGTGTGGGACATATAGATAGTGGGAGAGACAGAGGGAGAGTGCATGTGTGGGACATATAGATAGTGGGAGAGACAGAGGGAGAGTGCATGTGTGGGACATATAGATAGTGGGAGAGACAGAGGGAGAGTGCACGTGTGGTACATATAGATAGTGGGAGAGACAGGGAGAGTGCATGTGTGGGACATATAGATAGTGGGAGAGACAGAGGGAGAGTGCATGTGTGGGATATATATATATATATATATATATATATATATATATATATATAGTGGAAGAGACAGAGGGAGAGTGCACGTGTGGGACATATACATAGTGGGAGAGACAGGGGGAGAGTGCACGTGTGGGAAATATATATATAGTGGGAGAGCCAGCGGGAGAGTGCACGTGTGGGACATATATATAGTGGGAGAGAAAGAGGGAGAGACAGAGGGAGAGTGCACGTGTGGGACATATAGATAGTGGGAGAGACAGGGAGAGTGCATGTGTGGGACATATAGATAGTGGGAGAGACAGAGGGAGAGTGCATGTGTGGTACATATAGATAGTGGGAGAGACAGGGAGAGTGCATGTGTGGGACATATAGATAGTGGGGGAGACAGAGGGAGAGTGCATGTGTGGGACATATAGATAGTGGGAGAGACAGAGGGAGAGTGCACATGTGGGACATATAGATAGTGAGAGAGAAGGAGGGAGAGTGCACATGTGGGACATGTAGATAGTGAGAGAGACGGAGGGAGAGTGCACGTGTGGGACATATAGATAGTGGGAGAGACAGAGGGAGAGTGCACATGTGGGACATATAGATAGTGAGAGAGAAGGAGGGAGAGTGCACATGTGGGACATATAGATAGTGAGAGAGGCAGAGGGAGAGTGCACGTGTGGGACAGATAGATAGTAGGAGAGACAGAGGGAGAGTGCACGTGTGGGACAAATAGATAGTGAGAGTGGCACTCATAGAAGACAGCATGCCATATACATTTTCAATGTCTATAAATGAGGTTAATGTTTGACCTCAGATTGTGTGTGTGTTTCTCTCTGTGTTTGAACATGCATATATGTGTGTGTGTGTGTGTGTGTGTGTGTGTGTGTGTGTGTGTTAGGCATGGGGTGAAGCTAGCCCCAGCAGACCCAGTCAATACAGTTAAATACTCACCCAGCAGGTCACTGTGAAAGGGGGATTAGTTTGACTGAGAACATTGAGTTGAGATCATAAAACCAACCCCCCTCTCAGAGTAATCTAGTGCTGGAGACCTTATCCATATTTTTTGAAACTGCACTGTCGGGTAAGGGCTCGTAAATAAGCATTTCACTGTAAAGTCTACTACACCTGTTGTATTCGGCGCATGTGACTAATACAATTTGATTTGATTTGATCTGCTGGCTTAAATCAACAGCAAACCAAACACTCCAATGACCACTTTTTGGATTATCTGTAGAATTATAACAAGGTGCAACTACAGAAAATATAATGTTCCATCTGAATACAGTAGATTACAGTCAGTGTGGAGTAAACACTATATCCCTACCACACCTAGCTAGTTACAGTCAGTGTGGAGTAAACACTATATCCCTACCACACATAGCTAGTTAAAGTCAGTGTGGAGTAAACACTATATCCCTACCACACCTAGCTCGTTACAGTCAGTGTACAGTAAGACACTATATCCCTACCACACCTAGCTAGTTAAAGTCAGTGTGGAGTAAACACTATATCCCTACCACACCTAGCTAGTTACAGTCAGTGTGGAGTAAACACTATATCCCTACCACACCTAGCTCGTTACAGTCAGTGTGGAGTAAACACTATATCCCTACCACACCTAGCTCGTTACAGTCAGTGTGGAGTAAACACTATATCCCTACCACACCTAGCTCGTTACAGTCAGTGTACAGTAAGACACTATATCCCTACCACACCTAGCTAGTTAAAGTCAGTGTGGAGTAAACACTATATCCCTACCACACCTAGCTAGTTACAGTCAGTGTGGAGTAAACACTATATCCCTACCACACCTAGCTCGTTACAGTCAGTGTGGAGTAAACACTATATCCCTACCACACCTAGCTCGTTACAGTCAGTGTGGAGTAAACACTATATCCCTACCACACCTAGCTCGTTACAGTCAGTGTGCAGTAAACACTATATCCCTACCACACCTAGCTAGTTACAGTCAGTGTGGAGTAAACACTATATCCCTACCACACCTAGCTCGTTACAGTCAGTGTGCAGTAAACACTATATCCCTACCACACCTAGCTCGTTACAGTCAGTGTACAGTAAACACTATATCCCTACCACACCTAGCTCGTTACAGTCAGTGTGCAGTAAGACACTATATCCCTACCACACCTAGCTCGTTACAGTCAGTGTGCAGTAAACACTATATCCCTACCACACCTAGCTCGTTACAGTCAGTGTGGAGTAAACACTATATCCCTACCACACCTAGCTCGTTACAGTCAGTGTGCAGTAAACACTATATCCCTACCACACCTAGCTCGTTACAGTCAGTGTACAGTAAACACTATATCCCTACCACACCTAGCTCGTTACAGTCAGTGTGGAGTAAACACTATATCCCTACCACACCTAGCTCGTTACAGTCAGTGTGCAGTAAACACTATATCCCTACCACACCTAGCTCGTTACAGTCAGTGTGCAGTAAACACTATATCCCTACCACACCTAGCTAGTTACAGTCAGTGTGCAGTAAGACACTACATCGCTACCACACCTAGCTAGTTAAAGTCAGTGTGCAGTAAGACACTATATCCCTACCACACCTAGCTAGTTAAAGTCAGTGTGCAGTAAGACACTATATCCCTACCACACCTAGCTAGTTACAGTCAGTGTGCAGTAAGACACTATATCCCTACCACACCTAGCTAGTTACAGTCAGTGTGCAGTAAGACACTATATCCCTACCACACCTAGCTAGTTACAGTCAGTGTGCAGTAAGACACTATATCCCTACCACACCTAGCTAGTTACAGTCAGTGTGCAGTAAACACTATATCCCTACTAAACATGAAAGAGACAGAATAGACTAAGGCTGCAGTGACAGTAAAGAGTCTATTCTTTCTTTCTCTTTCTTTCTCTCGTTCTCACTCTTCCTCTTGTTCTCTCTCTACTCGTTTTCTTTTTCGTTCTTGCTGCCTCCCTCCCCATCTCTTTCATACTTTAAATCTCTCTCTCTGTGTCTCTCTCTCTCTCTCTCTCTCTGTCTCTTACTCTGTCTCTCTCCGTCTCTCTCGCTCCGTCTCTCTCGCTCCATCTCTCTCGCTCCATCTCTCTCGCTCCATCTCTGTGTCTCTATGCTCATTCCTGCTCTAGCCTGTGTCAGATATGATGTGTCAGTCACACAGTCCCATAGCACGACTTTGTCCAGCCTGCTCCGATTCTGTTTATTCAATAAAGCAGTCATTTAGCAAGCATTGATGACAGCAGGAATTTTTATATTAAACAGAACAATAAGCCAACATTAATACGTGAATGTCATTAGAGACTGCTCAGTCGCAGATGGCCATGGTCCTTCACACACACAGTGAGGAAAAATCAGCTGGTGATGGGCCATTCTCACCAGTGTAAATCTCCTGCCCTCTGATGGGGATGTCAATGCATGCAGTTCTCTCTGCTCTTTCTCTCTTATATATACAGCCTGCCGCCTCAGAATGAGATAGGCTCTGGCCATGTGCACGTATGGTGTCTTTTCTATTAAAATCACACATCTCCAAATACATAAAAGCTCAAAACAACTATACCAAACCTGGGTGTGTGTGTGTGTGTTCTTACCTTGGTGTGTAGTTTGGAGAGCTGCTTGTCATCCAGGTGGGACTGTGTGTAGAGACGTCTCTTATAGCGAAACTGGGAGAGGAACACAGAGACAACAAATGGTTACTGGAATAACACTATATTAGTTCATCTGCTAGTTTGTTAGTAAATAAAACTATTCTAGATTAAAAGTCAGATATCCCCTGCCTGCCATACTCAATCTGTCAACAGCAATGTTTATTAGTCCGGTTACAAACCACTGGTTTGATAGACAGGTCTCCTTGAACACTGTCAGACTGTAGCTAAAACATGTAAACCTTGGGGGGGGAAGAGGTGTGTGTTTGTGTGTGTATGTGTGTGTGAGTGTGAATTTCTTCCTACATTATCAGGACCCCAATGTCCTAACAATTCACCTAAATGTCCTGACACGGTAGGAAAACAAGAACTTTTTTCATGTCCTGAATTTGTTAAAATGCTATTTTAAGCTTAAGGGTTAGGTTTAGAGTTTTGGGGTTAAGGTTAAGACTAGGGTTATGGTTAGGGTTTTTGGGGTTAATGTTAGGATTAGGTTTAGGTCCAAAAGTCCTGAAGTTTCATGAAAATAAAGCTCTGTGTGTGTGTGTGTGTGTGTGTGTGTGCGCGCGCTTTAGGAGTATAAATCTATGGGAGGGCAGAGGGTAGTGAGGCTGGACTAACCTGTCACTCATATCTATAAACTCCTGCCCTGCGGGAGGAAAGACTGATCTGTTGACTGATCAATGTTATTGAAGAGATGGCAGTAAACACCACTCTCATACAACTACAGAACAGACCTACACATGCATTCATGTAAAAGGGCCCTCTACCCACCCATAGATTTACACTCCTAAAGAACACACACACACACACACACACACACACAAATCCCTAGGCTGTTAGCGAATGTCTAAATGTGCAGGACCTCTCATGTGGCACTGAGCCCTATAGTGTCCCTGTGGACTATAGGGTTAAACTAAGCTATAACTATGACTGCTTGACCTACAGTACACACAGACACATAGCTACTATAGAGATGTTGTTCCCACTTATCTCTTATTTTTAGGGCACAGTGCCCTTGGAAGCTCGACATGTTTTGGTAGTCCATGGTAGCATGAGGGTTTGGTGTTACAAACTGGGAAGGTGTACATTACGTGGGAGGAATTGAACACTTCAAATATCTAATTATCAAGACACAGTAAATCCCTTGGGCTTCTAAACATCATCATTCTGGCCAATGTGTCCTCTTCTCCGTCGTCTCTCTTCCGTGACCCGGAAACCGATAAGTGGTCAAGGAGAGTGTCAATTCTTTAGCAGTTTTAATGGAAGAAGTTCCTCCTCTTCTCAATAACCTCCTTTTGGCGAGGAAGTACAAGTGTATCCTACCCGAGTCCTTAGCGGACAAATTTAGAAATCTGCCACACCCCCTTTGAATCGTCTATTGCAAAAGCCATAAACTACTTATCCTTTTACCTATAAAATGTCTTGCACAACTAACTACATTTGTTTTATCAGTTCATACATTTATTTTGGGATTCCACCCTGTAAACATAATTTGCCTGATGGCACACGATTGGAGGAGTCTAATTTCATACAAGCGCATTTTCGTCTAGTTTCCACTCTCTTCGTCGCCTCTCCTCAACTACCTTTGACCTTTATCAAAAGGAGTCCAGAGAGGATGGAGGACAGAGGACGCAGGAGTTGAGCAAATCCAATTGAGAAAAGGCAGACTTCAGTCCTATTCTACGTGCATCAAGGATTTACCTGCAGACATTCTGCTACCTGAACATGATGCAACTCCCTGCAATAACAACATCATCTACTGTTGCTGAATCCATAACACCTGGAGAAAACAATCTATCTGTATTTAGGGAGAAACAGAGCACTTTCCTGATAAGAAAACTATGACATTTTCAAAGCCCACAGGAAAGGAACATTTTGTATTTAAACAATGTCGGCTGACTTTTAATAAATCAAACAATGGATATTATAGAATCATTCACTGCAGACGGTTGGAGTGCACTCTAGTGAGCTATGTATCTATCTATTTATGGCTCTCCCTCACTCCAGAATTTTGAGAGAGATCTAACGATGTTTACTCCATTGACTGTAAAAACATCACATTGGCTGAGTTTCTATATGATCACAAACCATGATCGACACAGGCTACAAATAACTGCTAGAGATGACAGCTGGGAGCTGGGAACACTGCTGTCAGAGTGTGATTATCGCTGCTGAGTTTCACACATATATTATGCACACATCTTACTCACAGAGCAGACTGGATAATTGAATAATTGACAGGTGACATCAATCTCCTAGTGTTCTCTTGGGGGAGAAGGCATACGACAGCAACACAATGAACCAAAGTTAATTATAAGGATTTTTTTCTATTAATAATGTAAAATGAACAGCTGTACAATAAGACTAATGTGAATGCCAAGTTACAGAGGAGGAACCTCTTGATGCAGTTAAAGCCTTTAAGTTTGGGAAACCTGCAGGGCTGGATGGCATACCTGTTGAGGGATACCAATCCTTTTTTCAACCACTCCTATAATAATGGTAGATTATCAGATGCTCAACAAGAAAGTCTGATTTCATTTTTACTGAAACAGGACCAAAGTGGTAAATATAAAGATCCAGTCCATAAAAAAATGTGAGGCCCCTTACAGTGTTGTGATGCAAAAATTATAGCAAAATGCACCGCGCATAGAATTTAAAAGGTATTGTCAGATATTATTCATCCTAATCAGACAGGGTTTTTACATGGACGATACACTGGAGATAATTTAAGACAAGTATCTGAAACAATAAAACACTAAGAAAAATCTGGAAAACCAGGCCAGGCATTCATAGCTGACTTTGAAAAGGCTTTTGACAAAGTACAACTGGAATTTATATATAAATGCCTGGAATATGTAAATGTTGGAGAATACAGTTCCTTCAGAGAGTATTCAGACCCCTTGACTTTTTCCACATTTTTTTACGTTATCGACATTCTAAAATCATTTTTTTTAATGTACATCAATCTACACGCAATACCCCAGACTTTGGCAAATTTATTTAAAAAAATAAAAAAATGAAATTTCACATTTGCTTAAGTATTCAGGCCCTTTACTCAGTACTTTGTTGAAGCACATTTGGCAGCGATTACAGCCTCGAGTATTCTTGGGTATGACACTACAAGCTTGGCACACCTCTATTTGGGGAGTTTTTACTATTCTTCTCTGCATATCCTTTGAAACTCTATCAGGTTAGATTGGGTTCAAGTCCAGGCTCTTGCTGGGCCGCCTAAGGAAATTCAGAAACTTGTCCCGAAGCCACTCCTGCGTTGTCTTGACTGTGTGCTTAGATTCGTTCTCTTGTTGGAAGGTGTACCTTCACCCCAGTCTGAGGTCCTGAGCACTGGAGCAGGTTTTCATCAAGGATCTCTCTGTACTTTGCTCCGTTCATCTTTGCCAGAGAATCTTGTTTCTCATGGTCTGAGAGTCTATAGGTGCCTTTTGGCAAACTCCAAGCGGGCTCCCCCGATTTCTCAGTTTGGCTGGACGGACAGGCTCTAGGAAGAGTCTTGGTGGTTCCAAACGTCTTCCATTTAAGAATGATGGAGGCCACTGTGTTATTGGGGACCTTCAACGCTGCAGAAATGTTTTGGTACCCTTCCCCAGATCTGTGCTTCGACGCGATCCTGTCTCGGAGAGCTATGGACAATTCCTTCGCCCTCGTGGCTTTGTTTTTGCTCTGACATGCACTGTCAACTATGGGACCTTATATAGACAGTTGTGTGCCTTTCCAAATCATGTCCAATCAATTGAATTTAGCCCAGGTGGACTCCAATCAAGTTGTAGCAATATCTCAAGGATGACCAATGGAAACAGGATAAACCTGAGCTCAATTTCGAGTCTCATAGCAAAAAGTCTGAATACTTAAGTAAATATGGTATTTATATTTTTATTTTTAATACATTTTCTAAAATGTCTAAAAAACTGTTTTTGTTTTGGCATTATGGGGTATTGTGTGGAGATTACTGAGGATTTATTTTTTTTAAAATCAATTTTAGAATAAGGCTGTTATGTAACAAAATGTCAAAAAAAGTCAAGAGGTCTATGTACTTCCAAAGGCACTGTATCTTATACAATGGGTTAAAGTTATGCATAGTAACCATAGGTATAAAACAGTAAATAATGGCTTAATAATGGTTGTCCACTATTGGCATATCTATTTATTATGGCCATCCACATTTTAGATCAGATCAAACAAATAGTTCAAGTAGCTCAGTACAATACATTTTAATAAAACATTTGCAAAAATAGATAAGATCTTGCTACCATGGAAAGGAAAATACCTTTCTATTTGTGAAAAAATCACCCTGATTAACTCTTTAGTCACATCCCAGTTTACCTATTTGCTTATGGCCTTACCTACCGACTTGTTTTTAAAATTATATTAGCAAGAAATAATCAATTTTATCTGGAACAGTAAGCCATATAAAATTACATAGGCCTATTTATATAATGAATATTAATTCAGAGGGCAGAAATGATTAAGTATTAAAGCATTAGACCTCTCACTAAAGTTTTAGAAAAGTTATACTTAAATCTGAACTGGATTTCTAGCAGATTAGTAAGAATGTCTCACCCCACGTTCAAGAATGGCCTTTTTATCTTTATTCAGATTACAACCTCTCACTTACGGATATTTGAAAATTAAATCATATTCAAAATATCGTTATTTAAAAAACAATCCATAGAAAGTTGGTTTCAACTTCAGTTTAATCCACCAGAAAACAAATATTATGGTTAAACTCAAATATACTCATTGATTTAAAAAACAACAACATTATGCATAAAATAAAACATAAAAAGATGTATAATCTTTGTAAATTATATCATAAATAAGACTGGAACCAAAATATATGGAAATGTTAGCTCTACCCAAAATTACAACCAACGAATTGCAGCATTACCGCAAAAATGGAAGAGGTAAGTGGAAGGGGGAGAAAGTAAGCAACTTGTCTGTTGGCCCTGCATTAAATACCTTAATTGGTTAAAGAAAATTGTGCTGAATGAAAAAGTATACCAGTTTCATTTAAGGACCAACAAATTGACAGCTGTCCCATGTAGAATAATTGGGAAGAGATTTTCGGTGTACCGATTCCATGGCACATGGTAACAACTGATAAACATAACGACGCCGGATTCAAAACTTTTTCAATTTAAATTATTATACAAAATTCTTGCAACCAACAGAATGTTATTTATATAGGGATACAACCATCCCATCTCTATAGATTTTACTGCAAAGAGACAGAATCACTTGATCATTTGTTTTGGTACTGTCCATATGTAGCTTGTTTTTGGTCACAGGTTCAAGAAGGGCTGAAGAATTGTAACATTTACCTGCAGCTAACTCTGCAAATAGCACTGCTGGGTGATTTGAAAAGTCATAGTCAATTGATCAATGATGTAGTAATACTCTGAGAAAAAATGTTTATCTTTAATTTACAATCTGTTGAACCTATGAGATTGGAAAGTTTCAGAACTTTTGTGGAACTTCACAGCACAGTTGAAAATGGCAAATAGAATGAAACGGAATGGTCTTCAGAGATATGTGAAAGGGGTTGAGGCTAGCTGAAGGATGGGACTAAAAACAAACAAAATATAAATATTGTAAATTATATTATGTCTGTAAATGTATACAGTATGTGTAAGCTGGAAGTAGAAGCCTAAGTGTTGTTGTCCATTAGTTTACTCCAATTAGGGGAGGGGTGGTAGGGTTAGGGGAAACAAAACAATATATGGGGGATTGCAAATTATGCAGACAATTACATTGATGGAAGCCACAATCTAACTGCAATATTAAAGCTGATGAACCCAATAAACTAGAACAACAAAAAACACCATGACAGCAACAGGACAGAGAACACACACTCACACACACAGAAACAAACATCCACATACAACACATATTAAATACACCTTAACACACACATAGAAACATGTTAATGAGAGAGGGGGCAGGCCTACCTCCAGGTATGGTACAGGTGTAGCAGAAGGCAGTGGGTATTCCTTCAGCTGCCTCTCTTCGTCCAGGAACTTGCCAGCCTTTCCATTGTGAGCTGGCTGGAAGAGGCCGTAGTTCAGCACGTCCTTCAGGCTCTGGTTCAGAGTACACAGGATATGCTGCTTAGATAACCAGATAGGAGCGTCCACGTCGAACTTCATACATTTCTGAAGAGAGAGAGGAGAGAGCAGGGGACAGTTATGAGTTAGGAGAGGTTAATAAGGCAGTGTGTGAATACCTAAACAAATGAAAACACACACACAATCCCAGTGCAACCCTCACACCACTTTACAGACTGCATTACAGAGAGAGATAGAGGGAGAGAGAGATCATGCACATACCTATATAATGAACTAAATAATTCACACAGTTATCAAATCATTGATAAATGATTTCCTGCCATAGATAACACTCAAAATGGTGGTGCTAGAAACCCTTGACCAGATAAGAGCTTGCAGCACTAGACTCAGGACGTCAGATTAAACACTGGCATAGGCTCTCTCATCTCAGGCCCCTAGCATATCTTACCATTTAAATGATACATCATGATGCATGCTCTCAATGTTACCCGGAGGTATTGAGGTTAAGTGTCTGGCTCAGGAACAGGACTGAAGCCAGCTATGCCATACAGTATTCAGGATATGATCATCAGTGACCATCTGATCAGCAGTCCATCTATTCATGCACACTGTATAGGGTTTATTCTTAATCATACTATAACTTTAAAACCATACATGTTATATACTGTATATAACATAAAACCTGTTAAGGGAGACCTACAGTGTTGGTAAAACACTTCCTTCTAGTTACCACATTTTGGAGCGCTGAGCTATACAGAAAACACTGAAAGAATTCAGAGAGAAGGGAGAGAACGGAGAGAGAAGAGAGGGAGAGAGAGAGAGAGCAAAAACTGTTTTCAGGAGGTAACACCCCACCAGCGGTAAATCAATCCAATACATCACTGCAACATCAATACACAAGCATCCAACCACAGAACATCTGTTACCTTCCATCAGTACACCACAACCACAGAACATCTGTTACCTCCCATCAGTACACCACAACCACAGTACATCTGTTACCTCCCATCAGTACACCACAACCACAGTACATCTGTTACCTCCCATCAGTACACCACAACCACAGTACATATGTTACTTCCCATCAGTACACCACAACCACAGTACATCTGTTACCTCCCATCAGTACACCACAACCACAGAACATCTGTTACCTCCCATCAGTACACCACAAAACATCTGTTACCTCCCATCAGTACACCACAACCACAGAACATCTGTTACCTTCCATCAGTACACCACAAGTACAGTATCAAAACCACATAGCAGCAGCATCACCATCCTCCCACTGTCTCTACTCTGTCTTTCACTGTACAATTAAACAATGCACGCGCGCACACACACACACACACACACACACACACACACACACACACTTCTTATCACAACACTGTCATTCCCTCTTCAGGGACTCCTCTTCTGCCATTTGCTAGCTCAGAGAAAATAATTTGTTTTTCTCCAAACCCTACAAAACTGACATCAAATACAGCTTTGAAACCAACCCCCTCTTACCTTGGAGAAAGACTGGAGTTTACTTTATTTTACAGGACACAGGGAGAGAAAACATTGATGGAAGATAGGCAACCAGAGAACCGAGAGAACAGAGAGAGAGAGAGAAAGAGATTAAGAGAAATGAGGCAGCCATGGAGATTGCTGGGGTTGTTTTCAACACAAACTTACCAATGATGCTGATTGCTGTGATAAGGCTCTGCTATAGAATCTTACCCTGAAAACTTTACAACCTAACATATTCTTTAATTAAGGCCCTACTTGGCTGTATGCCCTACTTGGCTGTAGGGTCTAGTTGACCGTTTTTTTAGAGCCTATTTTGTCAAATGCCATTGTCCACAGCTGCATTTAGTCTGCGTAAAATTCCACAATTGTTTACTGCTCCAGCTATGGAATACTTCCTGACAAATCAAACGGACTTCTTCCACTGCTCTATGTTAGCTACATACAGTGTTTCAGTCTGAGACTGCCATCGTTGAAGTTGTTTGTGGTGATGTCAAATGAAGGGGTGTCGTACAAAACAAAGTCATCTCTAAACAGAGTATCAAAGCCAATGATGTTCTTTCAAAACGCTTCTTCACCCACGTGTGTTTTGGCTCTGGCCCAACCCATCGTTTTTTGGGACCAATCAGAATGGTTAGAATGTGTTTGCGTTTTAGAATTGTCGGGGAGGTCCAGGCTCATTGCGGAGAAGAAACTAACATCCATGAGCGTGGCGTATCGTTTGGCTGGAGCAAGGAGTATTCTAAGACCTGATTCAGCTAATCAAGGTCTTGAGGATCCTCCCTAGAGCTGGGGCAAAATCCTGCAGATGGATATCTATCTCCCCAGGAGGGGGAAAACACAAACCATTCTATGGATGCTGTGACCAAGTTATGGTCCAGAAATATGGCAGAGCTATCAATAAAAACCGATAAGTAGAGTCAAGATGCTCCCCACTGTCTGGTGTGAAACACCATAGCATTCTCAGTACCATTGTTGTCTACACTGACGCTGAACAGACCTTCAGCGCCCTTTCTTCTCTTACAGTTTCCTTTTCATTCAAATAGCTTTTCCCGCTCTCCTTTCTGTTTCCTCCCTTCTTCATTTCCAGTAAAGCCTGCCTTCTCTGTCAACTGTCATGTGCAGCTATCACTCCTCTCTCGCTCCTCTCCATCCTTACCCTCTCTTCCTCTTCTCCCCATCTGCTAACCCTATTTGCCTACTCTTCCATTATCCTCTTTTCTCCCTTGTCTCCCCCTCCCTCTAGCCACCCCTTTTGCCTCCCCTCTCTCCCTAAAGAATATCTCCCTCCTCCCTTTCTTCCTCTATGAACTGCAGTGCAGGGTCAGCCTGATAGGACAGAATAGAGAGAGAGAGAAAGAGAGGGGGGGGGGTAGAGAAGAAAGCATATGATAACATGAAAACAAGTATGAATATGCATGGTAAAGAAGGAAAGACAAAGAGGCCCGGTCTCCTGAGAGAGAAAAAGAGTGGGAGGTGAATGAAAAAGAGACAGATAGTTACTCCTTACTCAGCACTTTCTTCACCTACAGCAGCGATTAGTCAGTGAAATGACAGTGGAGAACAGAAGAGGACAAACAGTACCGTCAGAATGAATTGACACCCCTTTACTTTTTCCACATTTTGTTGTGTTACAAAGTGGGAATAAAATGGATTACAATGTTTTGGTCCACGATCTACACAAACTGCTCTAATGTAAAAGTGGAAGAAAAATTCTAACATTTGTAAAAAAGGAATGAAAAATAAAACACTAATGTATCTTGATGAAACAAAAATTCATCCCCCTGAGTCAATACATGTTAGAATCTTTGGAAGCGATTACAGCTGTGAGTCTTTCTGGGTAAGTCTCTAAGAGCTTTGAAAACCTGGATTGTACAATATTTGCACATTATGCTATAAAAAAATACTTCAAGGTCTGTCAAGTTAGTTGTTGATCATTGCTAGACAGCCATTTTCAGGTCTTGCCATCAATTTTCAAGCCGATTTAAGTCAATACTGTAACTAGGCCACTCAGGAACATTCAACGTTGTCATGGTAAGCAACTCCAGTGTATATTTGGCCTTGTGTTTTAGGTTATTGTCCTGCTGAAAGGTGAATTTGTCTACTCTGTCTGTTGAAAAGTAGACAACCAAGTTTTCCTCTAGGATTTTGTCTGTGCTTAGCTCTATTTTATTTATGTTATCCTAAAGAAAACTCCATAGTTGTTGCCGATGACAAGCATACCCATAACATGATGCAGTCACCACCATGCTTGAAAATATGAAGAGTGGTACTCAGTGATGTGATGTGTTTTCCCCAAACATAACGCTTTGTATTAAGGACATATTTTTTAGCATTTTTACTTTAGTGCCGTATTGCAAACAGGATGCATGCTTTGGAATATTTTTTTTCCTGTACATGCGTCCCTCTATTTACAAGTAGGTTAGTATTGTGCAGTAAGTACAATGTTGCTGAGCCATCCTCAGTTTTCTCCTATCACAGCAATTAAACTCCATAACTACCAATAGGTGGCGTTCTTTGCAAGGCATTGGAAAACCTCCCAGGTCTTTGTGGTAGAATCTGTGTTTCAAATTCATTGCTCAACTGAGGGACCTGAAAGATACAGTACATTCTGAAAGTATTCAGAGCCCTTGACCTTTTCCACATTTTGTTGCGTTACAGCCTTTTTAAAAATTGGATTACATTTTTTTTAAATCCTCATCAACCTACACACAGTACCCCATAATAAGAAGAGAACACCATTTTTTTTTTGCACATTTATTAAAAATAAAAACATAAATACCATATTTACATTAGTATTCAGACCCTTTGCTGTGAGACTCTAAATTGAGCTCAGGTGCATCCTGTTTCCATTGATCATCCTTGAGATGTTTCTACAACTAGATTGGAGTCCACCTGTGGTAAATGCAATTGATTGGACATGATTTGGAAAGGCAAACACCTGTCTATATAAAGGTCCCGAAGTTGACAGTGCATGTCAGAGCAAAAACCAATCCATGAGGTATAACCAAGCCATTTGGTAAAACCAAGCCATGAGTGGTGGCAGCATCATGCTGTGGGGATGTTTTTCAGCAGCAGGGACCGGGAGACTAATCAGGATCGAGGGAAAGATGAACGGAGCAAAGTACAGAGAGATCCTTGATGAAAACCTGCTCCAGAGCGCTCAGGACCTCAGACTGAGGCAAAGGTTCACCTTTTAACAGGACAACCACCCTAAGTACACAGCCAAGACAACGCAGGAGTGGCTCTGAATGTCTCTGAATGCCCTTGAGTGGCCCAGTCAGCGACGCTCCCCATCCAACCTGACAGAGCTTGAGAGGATCTGCAGAGGAAAATGGGAGGAACTCCCCAAATAGAGGCGTGCCAAGCTCATACCCACAAAGACTCAAGGCTTTAATCGCTGCCAAGGCTGCTTCAACAAAATACTGAATAAAGGATCTGAATTCTTATGCAAATGTGATATTTCAGTGTTCTATTTTTAATACATAGCAAACATTTCTAAAAACCTGTTTTTGCTTTGTCATTATAGGGTATTGTGTATCGATTGAGAGAAATTATACGCAACGATACCAAGAAACTGTCCAAAAGTCCTCCTCCATTCCTGTCATTATTGAAAGAGATCGTGATACCTCACATCTCAAAATAGGGCTACTTATTAATGTTAGATCACTTACTTCAAAGGCAATTATAGTCAATGAACTAATCACTGATCATAATCTTGATGTGATTGGCCTGTATGAAACATGGCTTGAGCCTGATGAATTTACTGTGTTAAATGAGGCCTCACCTCCTGGTTACACTAGTGACCATATCCCCTGTGCATCCCGCAAAGGCGAAGATGTTGCTAACATTTACGATAGCAAATGTCAATTTACAAAAAAAAAAAGACGTTTTCATCTTTTGAGCTTCTAGTCATGATATCTATGCAGCCTACTCAATCACTTTTTATAGCTACTGTTTACAGGCCTCCTGGGCCATATACAGCATTCCTCATTGAGTTCCCTGAATTCCTATCGGACCTTGAAGTCATAGCAGACAATATTCAAATTTTTTGGTGACTTTAATATTCACATGGAAAAGTCCACAGACCCACTCCAAAAGGCTTTCGGAGCCATCATCAACTCAGTGGGTTTTGTCCAACATGTCTCTTGACCTACTCACTGTCACAGTCATACTCTGGACCTAGTTTTGTCCCATGGAATAAATGTTGTGGATCTTAATGTTTTTCCTCATTATCGGACCACCATTTTATTACGTTTGCAATTGCAACTAATAATCTGCTCAGACCCCAAACAAGGAGCCTCGAAAGTCGTGCTATAAATTCACAGACAACACAAAGATTCCTTGATGCCCTTTCAGACTCCCTCTGCCTACCCAAGGACGTCAGAGGACAAAAATCAGTTAACCACCTAACTGAGGAACTCAATTTAACCTTGCGCAATACCCTAGATGCAGTTGCACCCCTAGAAACTAAAAACATTTCTCATAAGAAACTAGGTCCCTGGTTTACAGAAAATACCCGAGCTCTGGAGCAAGCTTCCAGAAAATTGGAACGGAAATGGCGCCACACCAAACTGGAAGTCTTCCGACTAGCTGGGAAAGACAGTACCGTGCAGTATCGAAGAGCCCTTACTGCTGCTCGATCATCCTATTTTTCCAACTTAATTGAGGAAAATAAGAACAATCCAAAATGTATTTTTGATACAGTCTCAAAGCTAACTAAAAAGCAGCATTCCCCAAGTGAGGATGGCTTTCACTTCAGCAATAATAAATTAATGAACTTCTTTGAGGAAAAGATCATGATTATTAGAAAGCAAATTACGGACTCCTCTTTAAATCTGCGTATTCCTTCAAAGCTCAGTTGTCCTGAGTCTGCACAACTCTGCCAGGACCTAGGATCAAGAGAGACACTCAAGTGTTTTAGTACTATATCTCTTGACACACTGATGAAAATAATAATGGCCTCTAAACCTTCAAGCTGCATACTGGACCCTATTCCAACTAAACTACTGAAAGAGCTGCTTCCTGTGCTTGGCCCTCCTATGTTAAACATAATAAACGGCTCTCTATCCACTGGATGTGTACCAAACTCACTAAAAGTGGCAGTAATAAAGCCTCTCTTGAAAAAGCCAAACCTTGACCCAGAAAATATAAAAAACTAATCGGCCTATATCGAATCTTCCATTCCTCTCAAAATTTTTAGAAAAGGCTGTTGCGCAGCAACTCACTGCCTTCCTGAAGACAAACAATGTATACGAAATGCTTCAGTCTAGTTTTAGACCCGATCATAGCACTGAGACTGCACTTGTGAAGGTGGTAAATTACCTTTTAATGGCATCAGACCGAGGCTCTGCATCTGTCCTCGTGCTCCTAGACCTTAGTGCTGCTTTTGATACCATCGATCACCACATTCTTTTGGAGAGATTGGAAACCCAAGTTTATCTGCACGGACAAGTTCTGGCCTGGTTTAGATCTTATCTGTCGGAAAGATATCAGTTTGTCTCTGTCAATGGCTTGTCCTCTGACAAATCAACTGTAAATTTCGGTGTTCCTCAAGGTTCCGTTTTAGGACCACTATTGTTTTCACTATATATTTTACCTCTTGGGGATGTCATTCGAAAACATAATGTTAACTTTCACTGCTATGTGGATGACACACAGCTGTACATTTCAATGAAACATGGTGAAGCCCCAAAATTGCCCTCGCTAGAAGCCTGTGTTTCAGACACAAGGAAGTGGATGGCTGCAAAATTTCTACTTTTAAACTCGGACAAAACAGACATGCTTGTTCTAGGTCCCAAGAAACAAAGATCTTCTGTTGAATCTGACAATTAATCTTAATTGTTGTACAGTCGTCTCAAATAAAACTGTGAAGGACCTCTGCGTTACTCTGGACCCTGATCTCTCTTTTGACGAACATATCAAGACTGTTTCAAGGACAGATTTTTGACATCTACATAACATTGCAAAAATCAGAAACTTTCTGTCCAAACGTTATGCAGAAAAATGTATCCATGCTTTTGTTACTTCTAGGTTAGACTACTGCAATGCTCTACTTTCCGACTACCCGGATAAAGCACTAAATAAACTTCAGGTAGTGCTAAATACGGCTGCTAGAATCCTGACTAGATATTACTCCAGTGCTAGCCTCTCTACATTGGCTTCCTGTCAAGGCAAGGGCTGATTTCAAGGTTTTACTGCTAACCTAAAAAGCATTACATGGGCTTGCTCCTACCTATCTCTCTGATTTGGTCCTGCCTTACATACCTACTACACGTATGCTACGGTCACAAGACGCAAGCCTCCTAATTGTCCCTAGAATTTCTAAGCAAACAGCTGGAGGCAGGGCTTTCTCCTATAGAGCTCCATTTTTATGTAATGGTCTGCCTTCCCATGTGAGAGAAGCAAACTCGGTCTCAACCTTTAAGTCTTTACTGAAGACTCATCTCTTCAGTAGGTCATATGATTGAGTGGAGTCTGGCTCAGGAGTGTGAAGGTGAACGGAAAGGCTCTGGAGCAACGAACCGCCCTTGCTGTCTCTGCCTGGCCGATTCCCCTCTTTCCACTGGGATTCTCTACTTCTAATCCTATTACAGGGGCTGAGTCACTGGCTTACTGGGGCTCTTTCATGCCGTCCCTAGGAGGGGTGCGTCACTTGAGTGGGTTGAGTCACTGATGTGATCTTCCTGTCTGGGTTTGCGCCCCCCCTTGGGTTGTGCCGTGGCGCAGATCTTTGTGGGCTATACTCTGCCTTGTCTCAGGATGGTAAGTTGGTGGTTGAAGATATCCCTCTAGTTGTGTGGGGGCTGTGCTTTGGCTAAGTGGGTGGGGTTATATCCTTCCTGTTTGGCCCTGTCCGGGGGTATCATCGGATGGGGCCACAGTGTCTCCTGACCCCTCCTGTCTCAGCCTCCAGTATTTATGCTGCAGTAGTTTATGTGAGCCGTAGGACCATGCCTCAGGACTACCTGGCATGATGACTCCTTGCTGTCCCCAGTCCACCTGGCCGTGCTGCTGCTCCAGTTTCAACTGGTCTGCCTGCGGCTATGGAATCCTGACCTGTTCACCGGCACAGCCAGAAGAGGACTGGCCACCCCTCATAGCCTGGTTCCTTTCTAGGTTTCTTCCTAGGTTTTGGCCTTTCTAGGGGGTTTTTCCTAGCCAACGTGCTTCAACATTGCTTGCTGTTTGGGGTTTTAGGCTGGGTTTCTGTACAGCACTTTGAGATATCAGCTGATGCATGAAGGGCTATATAAATACATTTGATTTGATTTGAAAGCCTCTTATGAGTGAGCCATGCTGTGGACATTATAAAACATAGACATTTGGATGAGCTTATCTCAGTGGACTTATATGGAACAAAGCCCCACCCCAGCTTTTTTTTTTTACACAGGGCATGACAGAGAGAGGTGATGGAGGAAATACAGTGGTTGCTCCACTAAAAGTTTTGTGATTATGCTGTGGTACTTAGAGGTAATTTGTGGTTTAGTACAGTACCCTGCGTCACCACTTCATTGCTCCAGACCAGCGCAAAGGAGAGTTAGAGCCCTGATTATGCTTTTGGGTCCTACTGTATCTCTAACTGACAATGAATGGGCTACATAAACATAAATATAAACGGATAATTATGCACGACTTCAGTATTACTTACCAAAGCTGTTGTTACACTAAGGTTATGATTTTATTTTGTTAGGACTATTTTGCTCTTACTGTAGTACTGTAGCCCTCTCCCGACCAGGGAAGAAATGAGAAGAGGTGATGCTGTAGAGAGGAGAGAGGATATCCTGTCTGTTTCTCCCTAGACAACCCACAGTCAAGACAGATGACATATACACCAATTAACAGCTCTGGCTGCCAGACTAGAGATGACTAAAGGTGAGAAATACATTTAGTATGAGTACCTCTCCTGGCTCAAAATAAAATACATTTTCTAACAACTAAGAAACTTGATTTAGCTCTACCAGCATATTGGAATCAATAGAATAGTCACAAAAATACTTTTGGAAAGAGTTTATAGACTTGAAAACCACAGCACATCCTGAAGGGTTGTGTTGTCACCAGAGCAACCGAGCATAGCGGAAAATAAACATTGTGACAGTCAAAATGACATCAATGGCACTCCACGGCTAATCCTTCGGTTAACCTTAACATTTTAACGTAACTCCTAACCTTAATCCTAATCCCTAACCCCTAGCCTAGCTAATGTTAGCCAGCTTGCTAACTTTAGCATTAACACCTAGCCACCTAGTTAATGTTAGCCACAACAAATTGAAATTTGGAACATACGCTTTTCAAATTCGTAAGATATAATACATTTTCCAGATTCGTAATTTATTGTACATTTTGCAAATTCTTAACATATCATAAGAAATGGATGATGGACAACCATAAATTAATACATATCATATGAAATGTAAGATATACAGTACCAGTCAAAGTTTGGACACACCTACTCATTCAAGGGTGTTTATTTTTTTACTATTTTCTACATTGTATAATAATAGTGAAGACATCAAAACAATGAAATAACACATGTGGAATCCAAAAAAGGGTTAAACCAATCTAAATATATTTTATATCCTTCAAAGTAGCCACCCTTTGCCTTGATGACAGCTTTGCATTCTCTCAACCAGTTTTACCTGGAATGCTTTTCCAACAGCCTTGAAGGAGTTCCTCACTCTGCCGTCCAACTCATCCCAAACCATCTCAATTGGGTTAAGGTTGGATGGTTGTGGAGGCCAGGTCATCTGTTTATACGTACGTACTATTGTTTGTACAGATGAACGTGGTACCTTCAGGGGTTTGAAAATTGCTCCCAAGGATGAACCAGACGTGTGGAGGTCTACAATTGTTTCCTGGGGTCTTGGCTGATTTATTTTTATTTTTCCATGATGTCAAGCAAAGAGGCACTGAGTTTGAAGGTAGGCCTTGACATACATCCACAGGTACACCTCCAATTGACTCAAATGGTGTCAATTAGCCTATCAGAAGCTTCTAAAGCCATGACATCATTTCCTGGAATTTTCCAAGCTGCTTAAAGGCACAGTCAATTTAGTGTATGTAAACTTCTGACCCACTGGAATTGTGATCCAGTGAATTATAAGTGAAAGAATCTGTCTGTAAACAATTGTTGGAAAAATTACTTGTGTCATGCACAAAGTAGATGTCCTAACCAACTTGCCAAAACTATAGTTTGTTTACAAGAAATGTATGGAGTGGCCGAAAAACGTGTTTTAATGAGTCCAACCTAAGTGTATGTAAACTTCAAACTTCAACTGTATGTGCAATCATTTGATGTGATCATCTCAACAGACGACACAATATGAGTGAGATGATACACAGTAATTTACTGTATTGATACTGAATACAAATATAAAACGCAACATGCAACCATTTCAAAGATTTTACAATGCATTCCAGTGCATATAACAAAATCAATCCATTTAAATACATTTATTAGGCCCCAATCTATGGATTTCATGACTGGGCTGGGGCACAGCCATGGATGGGCCTGGGAGGGCATAGCTCCACCCACTTGGGAGCCAATCATAATGAGTTTTTCCCCACAAAAGGGATTTATTACAGACAGAAATACTCAGTTTCATAAGCTGTCTGGGTGGCTGGTCTCAGACGGTCCCGCAGGTGAAGAAGCCGGCTGTGGAGGTCCTGGGCTGGCATGCTTACACATGGTCTGCGGTTGTGAGGTCATACTGCCAAATTCTCTAAAGACTTTGGAGGCAACTTATGGTAGAGAAATTAACATTACATTCTCTGGCAACAGCTCTGGTGGACATTCCTGTAGTCAGCATGCCAATTGCACACTCCCTCAAAACTTGAGACATCTGTGGCATTGTGTTGTGTGACAAAACTGCACATTTTAGAGCTGCCTTTTATTGTCCCCAGCACAAGGTGCACCTGTGTAATGATCATGCTCTTTAATCAGCTTATTTGTCATGTGTGCTCTCTCTCCGGCCTCTAGGTCACCAGGCTGCTCGTTATGGCACACACATGTCACCATCGTTATGCACACCTGCGCGTCATCACTCACCTGGACTCCATCGCCTCCCTGATTACTATCCCTATATATGTCACTCCCTTTGGTTCCTTCCCCAGCCGTTATTGTTTCTGTTCCAGTGTTTAGTCTGTGTGTTGTTTGCATTTCTTGTTTCATATTTATTTATTAAAACATTCACTCCCTGAACTTGCTTCCTGACTCTCAGCCCACATCGTTAGAGAATAACGCCTCACCTAAGTGAAGCATCGGAGTGTTTTTTTTGTGTGTTTTTTTTCCAGGTGGAATGACGTCAGGTCCGGGAACCGCTACAGGCTGTCATGCCTCAGCCAGATTTCCAGGCTCCCCTGCCTCAGCTGTCTGTCAGGTTCCCACGTCCCAGTCGGCAACAGGTTCCCGCGCATCAGCAGGGGTGACCGGTCCGCTCCTGATCCCCGGAATCATCCCTTGGGTTGGCGTCCGGCAGATGGAGCCGAATGCGCCGGGGTGGGGCTACTGTCAGGTATGCGCTCTCTCCGGCGCTCTTGGTCGCCATGCTACTGCGTCTCAGCCGGATTGACAGGTTTCCTGCACCTCTGCAGAGGGTGGACTGTCATATGTGCTCCCTCTCCGGCCTCTAGGTCACCAGGCTGCTCGTTATGGTGCACACCTGACACCATCATTACGCGCACCTGCGTGTCATCACTCACCTGGACTCCATCACCTCTCTGATTACCTTCCCTAATATATATATATATATATATATATCTCACTCACTCCCTCCCTTTGGTTCCTTCCCTAGGCGTTATTGCTTCTGCTTTAGTGTTTAGTCTGTGCATTGTTCATGTTTCTTGATTTGCATGTATTTATTAACACAATCCCTGAACTTGCTTCCCGACTCTCAGCGCACATTGTTACATTATGGATATGCAACACCTGTCAGGTTGATGGATTATCTTGTCAAAAGGAGAAATGCTCACTAACAGGAATGTAAACAAATGTCTCCACAAAGTTAAAGAAATAAGCTTCATATACGTATGGAAAATGTCTGGGATATTTTATTTCAGCTCATGAAATATGGGCCAACACTTTACATGTTGCGTTCATATTTTTGTTCAGTAGTAAAGTAGCATCCAAGCATTCCTTCAATCTTGGCAGATATGCTAATGACATTTTCATGACAAGAGTGTGTGAGAAGAAAACAATAAGCGTCTCGCTTACTAACTTATTCATGCTGAGTGACAAATGAGGCGGTAGAGAATCAGTCACGTTTTTGGGCCTGTAATTAAAAGTTACAGCTAGGGAAAAGTTTGTTAGGGTGCTCGCTGGGGTGTGGAGAGAGCACACACACACACGGTTTATGTACGCAAACACAGTACAGATTATTTGGGGGATTGCATAGCCTCTTGGCCTGTAACTCTTATATGATACCAATATCTCCTTTTCATTTGGGATAGAGGCTTTCAGGCTTCTTCTAAAACATCATGGAAACGCATCCAGACACATTTGGCCATCCCTATGTCCATCTCTATCTGGTTTTCCCATTGATTCCATTTCATGTCCCATCACATGGTTAAATAAAGCACCATTGATGCAGTAGAGATCTGGAGGACACAACTGGTTGTGACCAGAAGTTAATATATGCCAATTTATCATCCAAAGAACGGCTTCGAGGGAATTATCACTTTTTCACAACAGGTTACCAACATACTCAAATAATGATTGACATATTTTCTTTTGATTAATTTATTCATACTATTTAATCCTTCCACAAGATATAGTCCCAACACAAATCTAGGGTTGCTACCCAAGCTGGCTGGTCATTTGTTCTATCAGTTCGGTTGCCGGAAACGAGACCCAGTCATTCAGTTTTTTTGGTTCTGTATCTATGGACGCAACCCCGTCGTTCGTTCTAAATGTTCCATTGCTATACTGACTGGCAACGTTCTTATCCCTTGCTTGCTAGCTAGCCAACTATGGCTAATTTACAGTCACGTCAAACAGTGAAGACAGAATAACAACAAAGTAGCTGCATTTGCATTTTTTTAAGCTGTTTTCTAGTGACATTTATTTGGATGCATCCATAACAATGAGCTGGCATAGAAAATGTTCTCTCGTCAGGACACTTTTGTTTGAGAGCTGTAGCCAACAACACAACTAAGACAATCACTTCAAACTGACTGCCAACTAGCTGCACACCATTTCATTTTACCTGTTTGTGATTGATAGTTCTTTGTATACAGTGCATTCGGAAAGTATTCAGACCCCTTGACTTTTTCCACTTTTTGTTTCGTTACAGCCTTATTCTAAAATGGATTCAATTGTTTTGTTTCAATCTACACACAATACCCCATAATGACATCACAATACCCCATAATGACGTCACAATACCCCATAATGACAAAACAAAAACAGGTTTTTAGATATGATTTAGATGTCCTGGCTCCCGACACAACAGCTGGAGATCGAATTTGAATATTGAAAAAAAATTTGCAAATGTCTGAGACAGACAGCAAGGTTTATACAAATCTTCGCTGTTGAAAATTAAATGTTAATATAAAATAACTGTGAGATAATGTCTAGATGCTTTTATAGTGGAGATCAAGTTTATAAATTGTCTGGCTGGGCTGATGAGACTGTGGATTGCACAGTCAGATGGAACAGAGTAAATAAGCATTTTAACATCATAGATTTAGCCGGTGGTAACTTGTGGAATAGACACGGGCTGGAATACTGTTTTAACCAATTAGCATTCAGGATTAGACCCACCCGTTGCATAATATACACTGCTCAAAAAAATAAAGGGAACACTTAAACAACACAATGTAACTCCAAGTCAATCACACTTCTGTGAAATCAAACTGTCCACTTAGGAAGCAACACTGATTGACAATAAATTTAACATGCTGTTGTGCAAATAGAATAGACAACAGGTGGAAATTATAGGCAATTAGCAAGACACCCCCAATAAAGGAGTGGTTATGCAGGTGGTGACCACAGACCACTTCTCAGTTCCTATGCTTCCTGGTTGATGTTTTGGTCATTTTTGAATGCTGGCGGTGCTTTCACTCTAGTGGTAGCATGAGACGGAGTCTACAACCCACACAAGTGGCTCAGGTAGTGCAGCTCATCCAGGATGGCACATCAATGCGAGCTGTGGCAAGAAGGTTTGCTGTGTCTGTCAGCTTAGTGTCCAGAGCATGGAGGCGCTACCAGGAGACAGGCCAGTACATCAGGAGACGTAGAGGAGGCCGTAGGAGGGCAACAACCCTGCAGCAGGACCGCTACCTCCGCCTTTGTGCAAGGAGGAGCAGGAGGAGCACTGCCAGAGCCCTGCAAAATGACCTCCAGCAGGCCACAAATGTGCATGTGTCTGCTCAAACGGTCAGAAACAGACTCCATGAGGGTGCTATGAGGGCCCGACGTCCACAGGTGTGGGTTATGCTTACAGCCCAACACCGTGCAGGACGTTTGGCATTTGCCAGAGAACACCAAGATTGGCAAATTCGCCACTGGCGCCCTGTGCTCTTCACAGATGAAAGCAGGTTCACACTGAGCACATGTGACAGACGTGACAGAGTCTGGAGACGCCGTGGAGAATGTTCTGCTGCCTGCAACATCCTCCAGCATGACCGGTTTGGCTGTGGGTCAGTCATGGTGTGGGGTGGCATTTCTTTGGGGGGCCGCACAGCCCTCCATGCGCTTACCAGAGGTAGCCTGACTGCCATTAGGTACCGAGATGAGATCATCAGACCCCTTGTGAGACCATATGCTTGTGCATTTGGCCCTGGGTTCCTCCTAATGCAAGACAATGGTAGACCTCATGTGACTGGAGTGTGTCAGCAGTTCCTGCAAGAGGAAGGCATTGATGCTATGGACTGGCCCGCCCGTTCCCCAGACCTGAATCCAATTGAGCACATCTGGGACATCATGTCTCACTCCATCCATCCATCCTCCATTGCACCACAGACTGTCCAGGAGTTGGCGGATGCTTTAGTCCAGGTCTGGGAGGAGATCCCTCAGGAGACCATCCGCCACATTCATCAGAAGCATGCCCAGGCGTTGTAGGGAGGTCATACAGGCACATGGAGGCCACACACTACTGAGCCTCATTTTGACTTGTTTTAAGGACATTACATCAAAGTTGGATCAGCCTGTAGTGTGGTTTTCCACTTTCCACTAGTGTGGTTTTCAAATCCAGACCTCCATGGGTTGATACATTTGATTTCCATTGATAATTTGTGTGATTTTGTTGTCAGCACCTTCAACTATGTAAAGAAAAAATTTAATAAGAAGATTTCATTCATTCAGATCTAGGATGTGTTATTTTAGTGTTCCCTTTATTTTTTTGAGCAGTGTATTATTATCATCATCCTCCTTATCCATCTGAGTGCAGAGACAGTGGGTGAGGAGTGACAGAGCCACTATTTCAGTTACAGCTGCTCTTTCTTAAATGAGCCATTTTGTGATTTTGGAGATGCTGAGACAGAAAGGATAGTGTGTGTGTGTGCCTGTGCATACGTTAAATCCACGTTGAAAGTCTAATTGATGGACTTTTACTGAAGTCTATGCTTGGGCAGTATATTACCTATATACTGGGGTAGTTCAAAAAAGCCACGGGGTGGTTGTTCAATACCATTGAAACTACACTATATACAAGAGAATGTGGACAAAATCTAGCATGAAGCCTTGCAATCTCCATAGACAAACATTGGCAGTAGAAGAGCTCAGTGACTTTCAATGTGGCACAGTCGTAGGATGCCCCCTTTCCAACAAGTCAGTTCGTCAAATTTCTGCCCTGCTAGAGCTTCTCCGGTCAACTGTAAGTGCTGTTATTGTGAAGTGGATATGCCTAGCAGCAACAACGGCTCAGCCGCGAAGTGGTAGGTCACACAAGCACACAAAACGAGACTGCCGAATGCTGAACCACTTAGCGTAGCGGATGCCAGGAGAACGCTACCTGCCCCAATGCATAGTGCCCACTGTAAAGTTTGGTGGAGGAGGAATAATGGTCTGGGGCTGTTTTCATGGTTCGGGCTAGGCCCCTTAGTTCCAGTGAAGGGAAATCTTAACACTACAGCATACAATGACATTGACATTGATACAATGACAGCCTTTCTTAAAGTATGGGTCGCGACTGAAACTGGGTTGAGGACCTGTTAATGATGGGTTGTGATGTGTCAGAGTAAACGTATAATTATTTAATTCATTACTGGAATTGATTTGGCCAAGTGCAACTGCGCTCTCTGTTCAGTGTGCTCTCTGCTTAGCAGCGGTGTCTCTACTTCAGGAAACAGTGCTTCGGCAGTGAAAAAGTAAGTCAACTAGCAAGGCATTGTTGTCAATGTATAACAGGTGATGATAATCAGAAATAAGGTAGTACTATCTCTCATAGAAGAAGATGTGAGTTTCTCTTTCAATCAATCTCCTGGCCTAGTACACAGCTAATAGCTAACGTTTGCCAAAGAAAGCTAGCTAGCTACTGATGTGCAACCCTAAGTAACAGTACAGATGAAGATACAAAATTATCAGGCCTACTGTAGAAATTATTGTTGAAAACAAGTCTATAATTGGAACTGTTGCTGTTAACATACAAGTTATACATTTATTCTGAACTGGAATAAAACTGATTGAAGCAAGATGCTTTTTGAAGCAAACACACTCACACAGTTCTGGGTTGCTCAACTACAGCAGGAAGTGGTCTCCTGCCTGACTGAGAAAGCAGTAGATGTTCTGATCCAGTTATGTACCACATACTTGTCAGGGTTCTCAACTCTGGCATACTTAAAAACAAATACAGAAACAGACTCAATGCTGAGCATGATCTCAGTTTTGCACTGTCAGAAACTGAGTCCAGAATAGACATGTTGAAAACTTCAACCAGCCACACACCTCTCATTAGGACTGTGTGTATGTGTGTTCTGTTATTCATCTGTGTAATGTTATCAATCAGTTTATTCCAGTTCAGAATGAAAACTATTTATTTTGTTTTAACAGCAACAGTTCCAATCGAGACATAAGTAAGAATGTTTTTAATGGGGAAAAATAAACATAAATAGCTATTTATATGGGTATTTCATTTCATTACTATTTGGTTTTGTCTATTTCGTGTTTGTTTTAGTCATAAGGGAAATTACATTTACAGATATGTACATAGTGTTGTATATTTTCATAAGCCTGAGTCCCAGGAAAAACACAGAATTTCTCATTTCGGTCCCAGGCTAAAAAAAATGTAAGAATCCCTGTTCTAGATTCTGTGCTTCCAACTTTGTGGCAGCAGTTTGGGGAAGGCCCTTTCCTGTTTCAGCATGACAATGCCTGTAACGAGTATGCTAATAATTGGGAAGCAAGTACACAGAATAAATGTAATAAATAAACGAACATGGAACAAAACAAGAAACACGAGTAGTGTACAGACATGAAACACAAACAGAAACTCAGGAACAGAATCAATCATGCCTGGGAAAAGAACCAAAGGGAACGACGAGCGCCAGGCATGGGAGCCTGACGAGCCGGCTGAGGCATGGGAGCCTGTCGAGCCGGCTGAGGCATGGGAGCCTGAGAGCCTGACGAGCCGGCTGAGGCATGGGAGCCTGACGAGCCGGCTGAGGCATGGGAGCCTGACGAGCCGGCTGAGAAATGGGAGCCTGACGAGCCAACCGAGGCTTGGGAGCCTGATGAGCTAGCTGAGGCATCCCCGGTAGCTTCGGCAAAGGAAGCTTGACGAGCCAATCGAGGCCTGAGAACCTGACGAGACAGCTGAGGCATCCCCAGTTGCGTCGGCAGCCGCCCTTGGACCCGACGTCACCAGTAAAAAATCCCTGTTGCTTCCCTTTGGTGAGATGTTTTTCTGTAACGTGTACGCTAATAAATCGGGAAGCAAATACAGGGAGTGAATTTAATAAATATACAAACATGGACCAAAACAGGAAACACGAGTAGCATACAGACATAGAACACAGAGTCAATAAGGCCTGGGGAAAGAACCCAAGAGAGTGACAGATAGGGGAGGTAATCAGGAAGGTGATGAGTCCAGGTGAGTCTCATGAGGAGCAGGTGCGCGTAATGATGGTGACAGCTGTGCGTAATAATAAATAAACTGGCGACGTCGAGAGGGGGAGCAGGAGTTGACAATGCCCCCGTGCACAAAGCGAGGTCCATACAGAAATGGTTTGTCGAGATCGGTGTGGAAGAATTTGACTTTGAATTTGAATTTGGACTGCACTTATGTCAACCCCATCGAACACCGTAGGAATGAATTTGAATGCCGACTGCAAGCCAGGCTTAATTACCCAAAATCAGTGCCCGACCTCACTTATGGTCGTGGCTGAATGGAGGCAAGTCCCCACAGCAATGTTCCAACATCTATTGGAAAGCCTTACCAGAAGAGTGGAGGCTGTTATAGCAGCAAAGGTGGGGACCAACTCCATATTAATGCCCATGATTTTGGAATGAGATGTTTGACAAGCAGGTGTCCATATACTTTTGGTCATGTAGTGTATGTATAACTTCATGAGCTGGTTTGCCTGTCTTCGCAATTTGTTTATTTTCATTTGCGCTCATTAGCATATTTAGCTAGCAGCCTCCATGGATATTCACTATTACTTTTGCGGGTTGTTTTCTCTTTTTTTGCATCCTCTTGGGTATTAAACCGGTTATACCATAAATCCCGGGATGCGAGAAGGACAGTAAGACCATATGAAAATCTGGATACCGCCCAACTCTACTGAAGTCTTTCCAAAAACCATGACATGATCACACACCCTGGAGGCTACAGACTGTTAAACTAACCATACCCCTGAGACACACACACAGAAAGACAGTATCACCCCTGATTCAATTAACACAGGTTAAGGGACTACAATCAAGACTAATTTACAACGCACAGAAACACCAGAGTTTCCATTAGCCGATAATAATAGCTGGCTCTATTATAGAAAAAATTATAAATTAAATTGGTGCCGGCCAATTGTCTGCAAAATAATGAGTTTTAGCCTATTTATTGATGTAAATACCAGTCGATGTAAATATATTTGACTGGTCATGCTTAATGGTCTTCAGTTTAATTTGTATAATTTAGTAGAATTAAATTGTCACGAGCACAGTATATTCGTTATCTTATATCTTCTTTATCACATGCACACAGCATACATATACAGAGCCTCTGAGAGGGAAATCAGTCAGACAGAACAAGTTGCTACTGCAACATATGCACAACGTAAGTGGTGCTTTCAAGACAACTGGGAAATCTGAAAACATATGACGTCAAATTATGACGTCAATGATCTTCAGGATAGAAAATTGGAGCTCCAGAAAAAGAGGCCCGAGTTGGAATTCCGAGTTTGATGGCCGTTAAAAAAAATCCCAGTCAGAGCAATGTTTTACCCAGTTGTCTTGAACACACTGAAGTCGAAAGTCAGATTTCCGAGTTCCCAGTTGTTTTGAATGTGGCATCAAATGGCAACGGAAGGCAGGCTTCATCAGGACGTCACACACCAATTTGCAGTGAGCTGGAGGCAGTATGCATTTTGAAAACATATGATATGTATTAAAACATTCAGGTTTCAAACAATTAAGTAGGGTATGAGGCATGTCTTACCTTAATTCAAAGTAACCTATTTCATCTCTTTCTTTCGAAATGTGGAATCTCTGTCACATGAAACTGCTGGCATGTGCAGTTTCCTTTTGACAACTGTGTTTTCTGCTAATTGCATTATGGAATGAACATTCATTCGTGTGTAGACTACTGCCTTGTTCACATTGCTGCGCTAATGTGAAGAAATAATAGCTGCCAACTCGCGTGCATTGGCCGTGAGATATACCCATTTTACCCTCTTCTCACGCAAACTTCCTATATCTTGCGCATTGAAAATCACTGCTTTTATTTTTCAAATTAGTCCATTAGTGCGCTAACTTTTCTACTGTGCTCCAAGTCGTTTTGAAATCAGAGCATCGCAACCGCAATTTAACATCATGAGTGGAACCTTTATCATTGTCCTGTCTTGCCACAGCATGGTGAACCATGGCACATTGAAGCATATGATTGGTCTAGTTATGTGAGGGATCAATGAGATTGGATGCATGTTTTAAAGAAACACTCCGCAAGATTAGAGTGGAGTTGAATGCAGAGACAGATCATTCGCTGATTTTACAAAACCGTAAAAAGAGCAACATGCCTGTTTTGCATGTTATTTGGCATTAGGTGTCACATCAGTTTGCAAACAATGTCAATTGAATAACAACTTAGTCAATAAAGCTAAATACTAACATAGAAACCACATTCAGCAATATCAGCTATGTTTTTTTAAAGGCAGTAAATGAGGCTGAGTGAACTGTTCCGCTACCAGACAAGTCTCCACCAGGTGTAGCAGTGGTAAGGGTTCACCCCATGGTGCTGAAAAGAAAACTCTGCAGTTGGGACAGCTTTATGTAGTCCCTGACAGTTTGTCACCGTTATAGTGCAATTAATGTATTGTTTAGTGTTGTGTGGTGTAGTGGCTTTACTGGCCTGCATCTAAAATGTTTTGGGGAATTTGCCCCACCAAGATGTACTGTACCTGCTAAAATTGCCACTGGCAGCATGGAGGCGCTGTTATATGTCAAATGTTGTCAACAAAATAAGGTTACTGTTACTTCCTTCCATAAATCTATTGCAGAATGCAGCCTTTTGACAACATGTACTAAAGTTGATTTTATCCTCACTTACATTAGTGCCCTCATTTGGTGACTGGCATTTAGGCTCTGACAACAAAAAGGCAGCAGACAGACCTACAGTATGTTTTAGCAGAGGCGTTTGGTAGGGTGACCTGATTTGAAACTGTGAAAAGCATTTTTTCAAATAGATTGTGAACCCAAAGTGTACGTTTGATTCTAGTGGGAAAACAAATTGAAGAATTTGGTTAGGGTGGAGGGTCAGATTTATGGCATCTTGTGTGCAAAGCTGTCATCAAAGCAAAGGGTGGCTACTTTGAAGAATCTCAAATACATTTGGATTTGTTCAACTCATTTTTGATTACTATATGATTCCATGTGTGTTATTTCATAGTTTTGATGTCTTCACTCTTATTCTATGATGTAGGAAAGAGTGAAAAATGAAATAAAACCCTGGGATGAGTAGGTGTCCAAACGTTTGACTGGTATTGTAGATCAGGGGTGGCCAACCTTCCTGGAGAGCAAGCAGGATTTCCTTCCAGACCTATTTTAAAGTTCACCCAAATTACAAGAAGTTTGTGTTCTTACCTTGAAAGCAGTCTATGAACAGGGAGACTGCAATCTATGAGTTGGTTACCATCTGCCATCAACCATTATTATAAAAAATAAATCCTGTGCAGAGCCTTGGTGTAGTGGTAACAGGGATCAATCCTTACTTCCAACCTGCCCACTGTTTCTAGCATTTGCCTGTCTCCCTATCTCATTTCATTACTGTCTGAATGAAGTGTCAAACCACCTAAAAAATATGTAACAAAATAATAATAGCATACTTTAAATCCCCCCACCCTCCAAAATTCTCAAAGTAACAAACTCCAAATTTTGAGTGTTCATTTAATGTTCAAAGCATCCTGAATACACCTAACCTTTGGGTTTTATTGTTTTATTTTCCACCCTGTTCATAGGCCCAATGTCATGTATACTCCCTCTCCGGCCTCTAGGTCATCAGGCTGCTGATTATCCCGCACACCTGTCAACATTGTCTCGCGCACCTGCACCTCATAACACTCACCTGGACTCCATCACCTCCTTGATTATCGCCCCTATATCTGTCACTCCCCTTGGTTCTATCCTCAGGTGATATTGACTCTATATGTCACTCCCCTTGGTTCTTTCCTCAGGTGTTATTGACTCTATCTGTCACTCCCCTTGGTTCTTTCCTCAGGTGTTATTGACTATATCTCTCACTCCCCTTGGTTCTTTCCTCAGGTGTTATTGACTCTGTTTTCATGTCGGTGCGTTGTTTGTGGTTCGTGGTCATTGTTTCTTTTATTTATTAAAACACCCCCTGAACTTGCTTACTGACTCTCAGTGCACTCGTTACACCTAAGCTATGTCAAAATATGTAGAATTGCAGGAAATTAGCTTTAGAACAGTACCATTGTCCTAGTCCCCCTTCCAGGGATTGTGCAATGAAATTCACATAGCAAAATCTCACTCCAAACATTCTATCTCATTGCTTTTTTTTTAAATGATGAAGTCTAGGCCTACTGGTTGTTTGAATTTAGGATCTATCGTCCCACAACTGTTCCAGAGTCTGTTTGGAATAGGCTATTTCTTTCTCGACAAGCTGACCAATAGAATAGGTAGCCAAACTATTATACTATAGTAGATTGACATAGGCTAGTGATTTTGCTCTTCATTACTAGTCTTATTGGCAGAGGAAAAGTTATTCTAACACGTTCAAAGTGCACATTAGAATTCGGTAAGAAGTACCGCACATCATTGCATCCTCGACTTGCATGTTCTGTTAATATGAATTACCATATTCTAAATGTGATTTGTCATTCTGACCCCCGTGGCTGGACACTAGGGATGGGAACCAAAAGCCGGTATTAAACGGGCCCTGGGCTAAATTATGAATAATTATGAAATAATAATAATAATAATAATAATAATAATTATGAAATTTTGATAAGGCCCGACGTTATCGGTTCTGTTTTCGGTACTGGAGAAATTAAGATAATACATTTCCTATTTATTATTGCTACATAAACGTTATCTTGCACATTTTATCTCACCAACCGTTTCTAATTTGCAATAAGATGAAGACATTCTTTTATGATGCATTTTTGCTTTTCCCAATCCAGAAGAGAGATCTCTCTCTGGCGCTACAGCACACACACACACATCAGAAAGACCCTGCTCTTAATTAGTGACGATGGCGGAGAGTATTAAACGGTCAAAAGTGTGGTTACACTTCACCAGAGTCGATGCTGATAATGCTCATTGCCACAAGTGCAACAAGACTTTTGCTTGTAAGGGCGCAAATACGAGCAATCTGTCCAAACATCTATCGAAAGTGCATCATGTACAGGCAGTGAAATGCACAGTTTGACTGCCCAGCTCGTAGTTCATCTCTCGTTGCCTGATCTCTGGGCTGGTGCCCCCCCTTGGGTTGTGCCGTGGCGGAGATCTTTGTGGGCTATACTCGGCCTTGTCTCAGGATGGTAAGTTGGTGGTTTAAGATATCCCTCTAGTGGTGTGGGGGCTGTGCTTTGGCAAAGTGGGTGGGGTTACATCCTTCCTGTTTGGCCCTGTCCGGGGGTGTCATCGGATGGGGCCACAGTGTCTCCTGACCCCTCCTGTCTCAGCCTCTAGTATTTATGCTGCAGTAGTTTATGTGTCGGGGGGCTAGGGTCAGTTTGTTATATCTGGAGTACTTCTCCTGTCCTATCCGGTGTCCTGTGTGAATTTAAGTATGCTCTCTCTAATTCTCTCTTTCTCTCTTTCTTTCTCTCTCTCGGAGGACCTGAGCCCTAGGACCATGCCTCAGGACTACCTGACATGATGACTCCTTGCTGTCCCCAGTCCACCTGGCTGTGCTGCTGCTCCAGTTTAAACTGTTCTGCCTGTGATTATTATTATTTGACCATGCTGGTCATTTATGAACATTTGAACATCTTGGCCATATTCTGTTATAATCTCCACCCGGCACAGCCAGAAGAGGACTGGCCACCCCACATAGCCTGGTTCCTCGCTAGGTTTCTTCCTAGGTTTTGGCCTTTCTAGGGAGTTTTTCCTAGCCACCGTGCTTCTACACCTGCATGGCTTGCTGTTTGGGGTTTTAGGCTGGGTTTCTGTACAGCACTTTGAGATATCAGCTGATGTTTTTTTTTTTTTTTTTTATTTTACCTTTATTTAACCAGGTAGGCAAGTTGAGAACAAGTTCTCATTTACAATTGCGACCTGGCCATGTACGAAGGGCTATATAAATAAATTTGATTTGATCTATGTTAGGTATGTATGCTAGCAGCCTAGAGTTAACTAAATTATGTTAACATAGGTTAACGCAAAGTAACCATTAGTCAGCTGATTGTTTGGCTATGGGTGCGTTCATAAATTCAATCACCCATTTAAAGATTTTGCTACTTTTTTGTTAAAGTTGCAGCTACAATGAACCAACCCACTCCTCCCTCTAATACCGCTGGTCCAAGCCAAAGACCAGCCCAAAGCCCCTTCACGCTGGCAGCTAGTGGGAGGATGACTGAGGAGGGTGAATGAGTGCCACCTAGCCGTGACCAAGGTCATAGTGAAGGGCTTTAGGTAACACTCTGCCAGTGTATATCGAGTTGTATTCATGTTTAGGATATAATAGTATAAAAGGGTTGTATGTTAGTCCCATCACTCCACAATACAATACACAACAACACAATAATTCAATAATGATAATTCAACACATGAAAACTATATTTTTTTTACTGTAGGGAGATGAGCAAGCACTCAACCCCAAATATATCCCTCCCTCCAGGAGTTACCTCAGTGACACATTAATTCCTACCTGGTATGGTGTAGAATAGGCCAATGTGATCACTGAGCTGAAGGACTTGCCAAAGCTGGCCATCACATCAGACGGGTGGACCAGCCTCTGTCAGGACCACTATCTCACTGTTACAGTGCACTACACAAGTCAGGGCAGAGTAAAACAGACGGTCCTCCACACCAGGGCAGAGTAAAACAGAAGGACCTCCACACCAGGGCAGTGTAAAACAGAAGGACCTCCACACCAGGGCAGTGTAAAACAGAAGGTCCTCCACACCAGGGCAATGTACAACAGAAGGTCCTCCACACCAGGGCAGTGTACAACAGAAGGTCCTCCACACCAGGACAGTGTAAAACAGAAGGTCCTCCACACCAGGGCAGTGTACAACAGAAGATCCTCCACACCAGGACAGTGTACAACAGAAGATCCTCCACACCAGGGCAGTGTAAAACAGAAGATCCTCCACACCAGGGCAGTGTACAAATCACAAACTGGCAGAGGAGATCTCAGACATTCTGGAAGAGTTTGAGATAGAGCCCGAGCAAGATTGTATCTGTGACTGTTGATAATGCTGGCAATATGGATGTTGCCATCAAGAGGCTACACATCCTAAAAATAGGATGCTTTGCACACACATTGAATCTGGCAGCGCAGAAAATCTACCAAATGACTTCCATTGATAAATGGGCAGCCCGAATCCGAGCAGTGGTCGTGTGGTTCAAGAGATCCTCGATGTCCAAAACAGTCTTGAAGGAAAAGCAGCAGCTCCTTGGTAAGAAGCCAGTTCAATCTATTAAAGTATTATTTTGAAATTCCCACATTAAACTGTTGAGGCCAATGTGACAGGAGCACCTCTGTGCTCAAGCCTCGTCCACCCCTAGCGAGAGAGTATTTTCAACTGCAGGGAAAACAATAAGCCTGGAGAGGTCCCGACTTCTGCCAGAGAAGGCAAAAATGTTGATCTTTCTCCAGAAGAACGGCTAAGAACTGTTAGTCCTTTTGCAGCCTATCTGCATGCCCCACCCGTGTTGCTCTATACCACTGTATTGTCTTCTGCAGCCTACCTGCATGCCCCACCCATGTTGTTCTATACCACTGTATTATCTTTTACAGCCTACCTGCATGCCCCACCCGTGTTGTTCTATACCACTGTATTATCTTCTGCAGCCTACCTGCATGCCCCACCCGTGTTGTTCCATACCACTGTATTATCTTTTGCAGCCTACCTGCATGCCCCACCCGTGTTGTTCTATACCACTGTATTATCTTCTGCAGCCTACCTGCATGCCCC
Source organism: Oncorhynchus mykiss (assembly GCF_057628025.1). Lineage (NCBI taxonomy): Eukaryota > Metazoa > Chordata > Actinopteri > Salmoniformes > Salmonidae > Oncorhynchus > Oncorhynchus mykiss. The sequence continues at coordinate 76,871,934 of NC_143023.1, read as the reverse complement.
ACCCGTGTTGTTCTATACCACTGTATTATCTTCTGCAGCCTACCTGCATGCCCCACCCGTGTCGTTCTATACCACTGTATTATCTTCTGCAGCCTACCTGCATGCCGCACCTGTGTTGTTCTATACCACTGTATTATCTTTTGCAGCCTACCTGCATGCCCCACCCATGTTGTTCTATAACACTGTATTATTTTCTGCAGCCTACCTGCATGCCCCACCCGTGTTGTTCTATACCACTGTATTATCTTTACAGTCTACCTGCATGCCCCACCCGTGTTGTTCTATACCACTGTATTGTCTTCTGCAGTCTACCTGCATGCCCCACCCATGTTGTTCTATACCACTGTATTATCTTCTGCAGTCTACCTGCATGCCCCACCCGTGTTGTTCTATACCACTGTATTGTCTTCTGCAGTCTACCTGCATGCCCCACCCGTGTTGTTCTATACCACTGTATTATCTTCTGCAGCCTACCTGCATGCCCCACCCATGTTGTTCTATACCACTGTATTATCTTCTGCAGCCTACCTGCATGCCCCACCCGTGTCGTTCTATACCACTGTATTATCTTCTGCAGCCTACCTGCATGCCGCACCTGTGTTGTTCTATACCACTGTATTATCTTTTGCAGCCTACCTGCATGCCCCACCCATGTTGTTCTATAACACTGTATTATTTTCTGCAGCCTACCTGCATGCCCCACCCGTGTTGTTCTATACCACTGTATTATCTTTACAGTCTACCTGCATGCCCCACCCGTGTTGTTCTATACCACTGTATTGTCTTCTGCAGTCTACCTGCATGCCCCACCCATGTTGTTCTATACCACTGTATTATCTTCTGCAGTCTACCTGCATGCCCCACCCGTGTTGTTCTATACCACTGTATTGTCTTCTGCAGTCTACCTGCATGCCCCACCCATGTTGTTCTATACCACTGTATTATCTTCTGCAGTCTACCTGCATGCCCCACCCATGTTGTTCTATACCACTGTATTGTCTTCTGCAGCCTACCTGCATGCCCCACCCATGTTGTTCTATACCACTGTATAGGATATTTTCTGCAGGAAAATATTGTCTATTTCATTTGTTTACATTTCCATCATCACAACATTAGTCTATAATAGTGATCTGTTCAAAACATTGCTGTTTCTTATGATGTAAATAATTGTTTATTTTATTTATTGAACATTTCAGAAATAATGCTATGTTAATTCTGTTCTTAATTTGTTCATTTTTTGTTGTTGTAAAAGATAACAAAAAGAACCGATAAGAATACCGTTAAAGTACCGGACCGATAAGCAATATTGGTAAGAGTAGTAATATTAACGATATTCAAATATTAACGATATCCATCCCTACTGGACACCCTAATCAGGTTACACACTCAATGCATATGGGTCCGTTACATTTTTCAAATGTCAGGTAAATTAAAATGTTGTCGGTCAAATGCCCGGCACCGAATTTCCTAACAGAAATCCTGACACACACACAAATGCACACGCACACACACCTACACTTTACCTTTCCTCCAAGACACTTAAACACAAATGAAAACCAACTAAAGGTATCAAAACGGACAGTATACATCACGCGTCATTGTCCTTCATTAGGAAAAGTCTAGCCTCAGCATTTTCGACAGGGCTGTTTGTGTGTTTATGCGTGCAGTGCATGTGTTTAAATAAGATAGTGAGGTTGCCTGATCGTGAGCCTGATAAAACTAGATAACCTCAAGCATGCCACTCTAAATGTAATTAAGGTTGTATATACAGTATTTTTACCAACAGGGGAAATGTTTTTCATAGCCAGCAGTTCTTCTCATAAAATAATGCCCTGTTGTTATTTCTGTAATGTTACAATCTCCCCATCTCTCAGCCTCAAGATAGTCATTTTAATGGATGATGAAGGACAGAGAAGGGGAGAGGAGAGGAGAGGAGAGGAGAGGAGAGGAGAGGAGAGAGAGAGAGAGAAGAGAGATAAAGCACTAGAGATGTGTATCAGAGGGTGCAAGCAGAAAGCTAATGGGGCATCCTATTGAAAGACACAACCTCTCATCTGCAGCACACCCTGGACCTGTATCCTTAAAGACCTGACACACAAACACAAACACTCACACAGACACACACAAAAGAGAGGTGAAGAAAGAGAGAGAGAGATAGAGAGAGAAGAGGGGAGATAAAGGGATATATAGAGACTGGGAGGAGAGAGACATGGAGAGGAAGTTAGAGAGGGAAGGAGTGAATTTGAGGGAGGGAGAAGAGATGGAGAGTGGAGAAGAGGGAGGGAGGGAGGGAGGGAGGGAGGGAGGGAGGGAGGGAGGGAGGGAGGGAGGGAGGGAGGGAGGGAGGGAGGGAGGGAGGGAGGGAGGGAGGGAGGGAGGGAGGGAGGGAGGACAACACACAAACATAATGAGCATGGTTACATGGAAACAATAATATGATTATTGTGAATAGTCAGGTATTTAATATTGTTTCATTAAACTATGCATATGTTGCATGTCACTACTTTTATCAAAATGCGTTTGTTTGGCAGAAATGCCTTCTGGAACGTGTGAATTTTCATGTGCCTTAAAAACAAATTTGTATGCCATTTGTAAACACGAATACAATTGTTAAATTAGGAGCCTAGTTGTTTAAGCCACGGAAAAAGACAGGAACCTTCAGCTAGCCATGATTGGCTGAGAAAATGGATGGGCTGGACATGCCGAGAGATGAGTTCGGATTGGTCTGCCATCTAGCACGCTTCTGTCTAGAACATGAGCTGCATAGTATGTGTAGATAATTATTTTTACCACAGATTTTTTGGAAGATATGAAGAACTGTAGTAATATTATTCGTATGTCAGAAATCCATTTGCAATGCTAGTTATAGCCTAGATAGCTAACATTGAACCTAGTTGGTTAGCTCTAGCGACCTGCAGATTCATGCATGGTGGCTAGCTTTGATAATCAGTTTGTATTGCTAGTAATATGGGTTGGGATTATTGCTTCGTTCAAAACTGGGTACTGGGAACTCATAAATTTCCGTCTTCTGACTTCAGTGCTTTTAAGACAACTGGAAACTCTGAAAAAATGAGCTCCGACGGTCATCCAACTTGGAATTTCAACTTGGGAACTCGGGCCTCTTTCTAGAGCCCCAACTTTGCGACCTGAAGGTCAGTGGCGTCATGATTTGACCTTGTATTCTTCCAAGTTCCCAGTTGTCTTGAACGCACCATTAGGTTAATTGTTTAGCTAGCAGCTAGACAAAAGACTCCTCTTTGCCAGATGATTACCCATCAAGTTTGGTGTGTCTGGTGTGTCTGGTGGTGATTACGGTTATTTATTGTATTTCATAAACATGTCTAGACAATAGTTACTAGCCCACTTAGCTAAATGTGGCGGAGGGGTGGTTACAGCATTTCTTTCACATGTCCCATCAATTTAGACAATTGTGTGTAGGTAAGAATAGTCTAATAATAATAAAACATTTACACAACATTTATCTGGATACTTTCTGTTTTTGATATTGCTACTATGCAAATATGAAAGTAACCTTTTCACTGTACCATTTAAGCCTTCTGTATCCTGTGCATGCGACAAATAAGATTGTATTTGATATACTGTGTATTTACCAGAGATGGTAATGTGAAAAACAGCATGACCTGCACCACTTGTTTCTTGGGCTCAGTGCTAGTGAATGACACTCAACCTGTCTTCATCATAAGGGAGGTTTCTGAGTCAAAGGTGAACAAGGTGATTAGCTCACTAAAGAACTCTAAAGCCAAAGATGTGTTTGGGATGGACTCTACCTTTCTTAAAAACGACAAAGAGTCACTCATTGGCCCCATTACTAAGGTCACCAACACATCTATTGGTCTCGGTGTGTTTCCAAGGGTATGGAAGTCGGCCATAATAACGGCCATCTTTAAATCAGGCGACCCTGCTGACGTGAGTAACTACAGGCCCATTAGTATACTACCTGTGGTGTCAAAGGTTGTTGAAAAGTGTGTAGCAGAACAACTGATTGCCCACCTCAACAACAGCCCCTTCACATTACACTCATGCAGTTTGGCTTCAGAGCGAAACACTCCACAGAAACGGCCAACTGCTTTCTTCTGGAAAATGTGAAGTCCAAGATGGACAAAGGGGGTGCTGTTGGGGCTGTGTTTCTGGACCTAAGGAAAGCTTTTGATACTGTTAACCATGAGATTCTCATCACAAAATTGTCCAAGTTCAACTTTTCCCCTGATGCCTTGAGATGGATGAAATCATACCTTGAAGGCAGAACTCAGTGTGTCAGAGTGAGCAATGAGCTGTCGCCCACTCGTAGCTATGATGTGGGTGTGCCCCAAGGGTCAATACTGGGGCCCCTCCTGTTCAGCCTGTACATTAATGATCTGCCTTCTGTCTGTACTGGGTCTGAAGTTCAAATGTATGCAGATGATACAGTGATATATGTGCATGCAAAGAGCAAACAAAAAGCTGCACAAGAACTCACTACTGTAATGGTCCAGGTTACAAAGTGGCTCAGTGACTCGTGTTTGCATCTCAATCGGAAAAAAACTGTTTGCATGTTCTTCACAAAGAGGGCAACAGATGCTACTGAGCCAGATGTCTATGTGTCAGGGGAGAAGCTCCAGGTGGTATCCGATTTTAAGTACCTTGGCATCATACTTGATTCCAACCTCTCTTTTAAAAAGCATGTGAAAAAGGTAATTCAAATAACCAAATTCAACCTAGCTAATTTCCGATTTATACGAAATTGTTTGACTACAGAGGTAGCAAAACTGTACTTCAAATCTATGATACTCCCCCACTTAACATACTGCTTGACTAGTTGGGCCCAAGCTTGCTGTACAACATTAAAACCTATTCAGTCTGTCTACAAACAGGCTCTCAAAGTGCTTGATAGGAAGCCCAATAGCCATCATCATTGTCACATCCTTAGAAAGCATGAGCTCTTGAGTTGGGAAAATCTTGTGCAATACACCGACGCATGTCTTGTATTCAAGATCCTTAATGGCCTGGCTCCCCCTCCACTCAATATTTTTGTTAAACAGAAAACCCAGACATATGGCAGCAGATCCACAAGGTCTGCCATGAGAGGTGACTGTATAGTTCCCCTAAGGAAAAGCACCTTTAGTAAATCTGCATTCTCTGTGAGAGCTTCCCATGTCTGGAATACACTGCCATCAGACACACATAACTGCACCACATATCACACTTTCACAAAATGCTTGAAGACATGGCTAAAGGTCAATCAGATTTGTGAACATGGTCCCTAGCTGTGTGTTGCCGCTTTCCATGTTGTCTGTTGTCTGTAGCTTGTGAGGTGTGGAAACACTTTGTTGCTTTTATGAATTTTGTCTTGCTGCTTTTTGTTTTATGTTGCTCTGTCTGTATGCTACGTCTTGCTTGTCCTATGTTGCTATGTCTTGCTTGTTCTATGCTGCTATTGTCTATATTGTAATTGTTTTTAATAACCTGCCCAGGGAATGCGGTTGAAAATTAGCCGGCTGGCTAAAACCGTCACTTTTACTGAAACGTTGATTAATGTGCACTGTCCCTGTAAAAATAAACTCAAACTCAAACTCAAAGTCAAATTAGGATATAGGCCAAGGACTAGATAAAGTGTATTTTTGCTACTACTTTCACCACTTTGTCTTGAAATCTTTAATTGTTTACTACACTACCTTACTCACTTTGTTTAGCACATGGACTCACTTGTGAATCTTTAAAGAGATGGGTGGGGCTACGGCTTAAGAGGGTGTGAACGATGTTGAATGGGTGTAGACAAAGACTATCTCTCCAGTAAGTATACCAAAACATTCCAGGGAAATTTTCTTTATCAACTTTCAAAGCAAAATTACTTTCCCATTGTTCCTCAACTGTAGTGTATGACATACATTTTTCTAGCTCTAGTCTCTACTTTTATCCATTGTAAAAAATGCGATTTCAAATTTTGCTACGTAAGACAGAATCGAGTTGGGTCCGTCACATTTAATAGTTTGTTTAAAAAAATGTACATAAAAAAAGAACAATTCCCTTAATAATCCTGTTTACATGGACACATCTGAAATTAGGCTACCTGATAAATGCAGGACATCGGCAATCAAATTAATTGTTGATTTTGAGTTCGGACATGTAAAGTTTATATGCAAAAACTATTTATAAGATGCATACTCACTTCACACGTGCATACAGTAAGAGGGAGGATTGCACTACCCGATGCTGGCACATGTGTATTCGATCTGATCTGCACCACTGGAAATCCAATTAAGGTGTTTGTTTACATGTTCTAATAATTTGAAAGATTGCTCAGAAAATCAGGTGTTTTAATCAGTGTATGCTTACTTCGAATATGATCTTATGCCGATTAAGATAAGCAGAGTATGGCATTTACATGACTAATGCCATACTTGGCCTTGTGCCATAATCAATTTAATATTGAATTATTAGTGTGCATGTAAACGTACTCAATGACTTCCCCTAAATTCTCAAGTAGGACCTTATCTCTGAAACCTCCAGGACAAGGCAGACAGGACACAAGGACTACCTGTATTCTTACACCCTGTCCCTACATACACACATGCAGGCACGCACACATAACATGTGTGTATTATTGACTTCCCTTGAATGAAGGAACTTTCTTCGTAGGTAAATGTCAATCATCCAACCTCTTAGTAGAGGCCTTCGGAATGTTTTTTAAAATGTGTATTAAATGGTTTATTAATGGTTGGAGGTTGTAATGTTGACCTGCGCTTTACTACCTAAAAGAATGGATTTGTTAAATGCAGAAGGATTGGAATCTGACAGAGGGATCTATTTTAACAAACAACGCAATGGTAAATCTAAATGCTGGCGGTAGCGCTATATGTCCGAGGTTGTGTCAGAAATATGTTTGCTATTTCACAGCTGTTATTATGAGCCCAATAGCTGATAGAGCAAAATGGTGGAGGTTTGATGAATGACCAAGTAGGTTTGACGAGGGCTTGGCCACTCACTGGCCAATCAAGGCGTTCCATTGCTTAATACTGCATGTGTTCGTCTCAAGCTCTGTCGGTTATTGATGGTCTTTGCGTTGTCATCAATTCTAATTGGTCTGGGGGCACGGAATATTCTGTCCTATTCCATTGTGGATTGATACTACAGTTTATTAAATAGCATAGGCTACCTGGTAGACTGGCGGGTAGGAGCGTTGGGCCAGTAACCAAAAGGTTGCTGGATCGAATCCCAGAGCTGACAAGGTAAAAAATATGTTGTTCTGACACTGAGCAAGGCAGTTAACCCACTGTGCCCGGGCACCAATGAGTGGATGTTGATAAAGGCAGCTCCTCGCACCTCTCTGATTCAGAGGGGTTGGGTTAAATGCAGAAGACACATTTCAGTTGAATGCATTCAGTTGTACAACTGACTAGGTATCCCCTTTCCCAAGTAATAGCAACAGTAAACAGCAACACTGAAATTGGCACTTTGGCGCATGTTTAAAAAAAAAGTACTTTATTTATAGATGATCAGATATGAGAACATAAAGAAAAAACAATACAACAACCCCAACCCCTTATTCCACCACCCGCTCACCACTCCCATCCACCCACCCAATCCCTCCCATCCACCTGCCTATCCCTCCCTCCCATCCACCCACTTATCCCCCAAGCATAAATGTGTAAATGTATATACATAAATGAGACATGCTCATAATTGACATATGCCGAAGGGAAACATAAAGTAAGCCTATATTCTACTGCACAGTCCTTATTCTACTTAACACTCCTTCAACCCCCTCTAGCTCCATGAATATCTTAGTCTATGCCATTGCCACAGGGGAGTTGGCAGGATGGAAGGTCGACAACATCCCCTGGTCTCCAGAATCTAGAAACACACACACACAGTTTACAGTAGGAATCTCCAGGAGTCATGAAGACAATAATCCCCATAGTCAAGAGAATAAGGAGGAACAGCCAGTACAGGATACCACTAAAATATTGAACAGAAAACTGACAAACTGACTATACTGCATCTCTCCTATCTTTTCCTCATTCTCTTTCTAGGTCTCCTGAAATCAATTTTTATTGGCACAAACATGTTTATATTTATTGTGGATCCACAATAGCTGCTGCCAAAGCAGGGGTCCAGCCAAATTAAGGCAGTTTATAAAATGTTTATAACATTGCAATACATTCACAGATTTCACAACACACTGTGTGCCCTCAGGCCCCTACTCCACCACTACCACATATCTACAGTACTAAATCCACGTGTATGTATAGTGCGTATGTTGCGTGTGTGTGTGTGCCAATGTTTGTGTTGCTTCACAGTCCCTGCTGTTCCATACTGTGTTTTTTATACGTTTTTTAAATCAAATTGTACTTCTTGCGTCAGTTACTTGATGTGGAATAAAGTTCCACGTAGTCATGGCTCTATGTAGTAATGTGTGCCTCCCATAATCTGTTCTAGACTTGGACTGTGAAGAGACCTCTTGTGGCATGTCTTGTGGGGTATGCATGGGTTTCCGAGTAGTTTAGACAGACAGCTCGGTGCATTCAACATGTCAATACCACTCATAAATAAAAGTAGTGATGATGTCAATCTCTCCTCCACTTTCAGCCAAGAGAGATTGACATGCATATTATTAACATTAGCTCTCTGTGTACATCCAAGGGTCAGCCATGCTGCCCTGTTCTGAGCCAATTGCAATTTTCCTAAGTCCTTTTTGTGGCACCTGACCACACGAATGAACAGTAGTCAAGGTGTGTGACAGTACTAGGGCCTGTAGGACTGACCTTGTTGATCATGTTAAGGCAGAGCATTGCTTTATTATAGACAGACTTCTCCATCTTAGCTACTACTGCATAAATATGTTTTGACCATGACAGTTTACAATCTAGGGTTACTCCAAGCAGTTTAGTCATCTCAACTTGCTCAATTTCCACGTAATTTATTACAAGATTTAGTTGAGGTTTAGGGTTTAGTGAGTGTTTTGTTCCAAATACAATGCTTCTTGTTTTAGAAATACTTAGGGCTAACTTATTCCTTGCCACCCACTCTGAAACTAACTGCAGCTCTTTGTTGAGTGTTGCAGTAATTTCAGTCGCTGTAGTAGCTGACATGTATAGTGTTGAATCATCTGCATAAATAGATACTCTGGCTTTCCTCAAAGTTAGTAGCATGTCCTTAGTAAAAATTGAAAAAGCAAGGGGCCTAAACAGCTACCCTGGGGAATTCCTGATTCTAACTGGATTATATTTGAGAGGCTTCCATTAAAGAACACCCTCTGTGTTCTGTTAGACAAGTAACTATTTATCCACATTATAGCAGGGGGTGTAAAGTTATAACACATACGTTTTTCTAGCAGCAGACTATGATCGATAATGTCAAAAGCTGCACTGAAGTCTAACAAGACAGCCCCCACAATCATTTAATCAATCAATTTCTCTCAGCTGTGCTTATTGAGTGTCCTTCCCTATATGCATGCTGAAATTCTGTTGTCAATTTGTTTACTGTGAAATAACATTGTATCTGGTCAAACACAATTTTTTCCAGAAGTTTACTAAGGGTTGGTAAAAGGCTGTTGAAAATGTTGCCAAAGTCATTACAATTTCACCAAATAATTACACTCACACACTTACAAATCAGTTTGTTCCCTCTTTCCCTGTCCCAGTCTCACTACATCTCTCCTTTTCTCCCAATGCCTCTCTTTCTTCCCCCCTCCCTCTCTCTTTATCTCAACTCTCTCACTATATCTTATGCACACTCATACACAACCATGGACAGCTCAACTTACACTCACATCAATGGTCCCCCACCCCACACCACCCCAAACTCACTCACATCACTGGTCCCCCCACCCCAAACTCACTCACATCACTGGTTCCCCCAACGCAAACTCACTCACATCACTGGTCCTCCCACCCCAAACTCACTCACATCACTGGTCCCCCCCACCCCAAACTCACTCACATCACTGGTCCCCCCACCCCAAACTCACTCACATCACTGGTCCCCCCACCCCAAACCCACTCACATCACTGGTCTCCCCACACCAAACCACCCCACACATCACTGGTCCCCCCACACTCACTCACATCACTGGTCCTCCCACCCCACCCCAAAACACCCCACACTCACTCACATCAGTGACCCAAAGAGTTCAACCATGTGGCACAAAGTCACAGAGAGCCCAGAGCAAATACAGCTTCTAATATCCGCTGAACACACACATGCGCACGCACACACACACATTTCCAGGGTGTGTTTCCCATGGCCTACTGGAAGAAGGTGTGTCTGAGTTATCACACACTGACCAGAGGAACCTCTAGCAAACACACATACAGATGGAGAGAGAAAAAGGGATTTATAAGCAGTAATTAACCTTTCTGATCTCCCCATCCCGGATCCGGGTTCGTGAATACAGACTCAAGCTCATTACCATAACGCAACGTTAACTATTCATGAAAATCGCAAATCAAATGAAATAAATATGCTAGCTCTCAAGCTTAGCCTTTTGTTAACAACACTGTCATCTCAGATTTTCAAAATATGCTTCTCAACCATTGCAAAACAATCATTTGTGTAACAGTATTGATGGCTAACGTAGCATTTAGCATTAGCATTCAGCTGGCAACATTTACACAAAAAAACAGAAAAGCATTCAAAAAAATCATTTACCTTTGAAGAACTTCAGATGTTTTCATTGAGGAGACTCTCAGATAGCAAATGTTCAGTTTTTCCTGAAAGATTATTTGTTTAGGACAAATCGCTCCGTTTTCTGCGTCACGTTTAGCTATGAAAAAACCCCTGTATCCAGGATTGTGTAAATCTATCAGCAAGCTCATTAGCATAACACAACGTTAACTATTTATGAAAATCGCAAATGAAATGAAATAAATATGCCATCTCTCAAGCTTAGCCTTTTGTAAACAACACTGTCATCTCAGATTTTCAAAATATGCTTCTCAACCATAGGAAAACAATCATTTGTGTAAAAGTAGCTAGCTAGAGTTAGCATTTCGCGTTAGCATTTAGCGTTAGCATTAGCGTTAGCATCCAGCACGCAACATTAACAAAAACATAAAAGCCTTCAAATAAAATCATTTACCTTTGAAGAACTTCTGATGTTTTCAATGAGGATACTCTCAGTTAGATAGCAGATGCTCAGTTTTTCCAAAAAGATTCCTTGTGTATTAGAAATAGCTCCGTTTTATACATCACATTTGGCTACCAAAAAAAATCCATAAATTCAGTCCTCAAAACGCAAACTTTTTTCCAAATTAACTCCATAATATCGACTGAAAACATGGCAGACGTTGTTTAGAATCAATCCTCAAGGTGTTTTTCACATATCTCTTCATTGATACATCGTTCTTGGAAACATGGTTTCTCTCCTGAATCCCAGGAGAAAATGCCTGCACCTGAAGATTACGCACAAATTTAGACAAAGGACACCGGGCGGACCTCTGGAAAATGTAGTCTCTTATGGCCAATCTTCCAATGATATGCCTACAAATACGTCACAATGCTGCTAAGACCTTGGGCGAACGACAGAAAGTGTAGGCTCATTCGTTGCGCAATCACAGCCATATAAGGAGAGAATGGAAAACAGAGCTTCAGAAATTCTGCTAATTCCTGGGTGATGCATCATCTTGGTTTCGCCTGTAGAATGAGTTCTGGGGCACTTACAGACAAAATCTTTGCAGATTCTGAAACTTCAGAGTGTTTTCTTTCCAAAACTGTCAAGAATATGCATAGTCGAGCATCTTTTCGTGACAAAATATCGCGCTTAAAACGGGAACGTTTTTTATCCAAAAATGAAATAGCGCCCCTAGAGCTCTAACTGGTTAAACAATGCTGAGAGGGAGGATTACAAGTTTAGGTAGTTGGTTGGATGGTCTATTTACAGATGGGCTGTGTATAGCTGCAGTGATCGGTAAGCTGCTCTGACAGCTGACGCTTAAAGTTAGTGAGGGAGATATAAGTCTCCAACTTCCGTGATTTTTGTAATTCGTTCCAGTCATTGGCAGCAGAGAACTGGAAGGAAAGGCGGCCAAAGCAGATGCTGGCTTTGGGGATGACCAGTGAAATATACCGGCTGGAGCGCGTGCTACGGGTGGGTGTTGTTATGGTGACCAGTGAGCTGAGATAAGGCAGAGCTATACCTAGCAAAGACTAAAGACGAACTGGAGCCAGTGAGTTTGGTAATGAATATGCTCAGAGGACCAGCCAACGAGAGCATACAGGTCGCAGTGGTGGGTGGTATATGGGCACTGTGATAGACTGCATCCAATTTGCTTAGTAGAGTGGAGAATGCAAATTTGTAAATGACATCGCCGAAGTCAAGGATCAGTAGGATATTCAGTTTTATGAGGGTATGTTTTGGCAGAATGAGTGAAGGAGGCTTTGTTGCAAAATAGGAAGCCGATTTTAGATTTAACTTTCTGTCTTGATGGAAATGTTGTAATTGGGGATGGAAATTTCAGAATGTTTGGTGGCCTTCCTAAGACAGGATTCAGACACGGCTAGGACATCAGGGTTGGCGGAGTGTGCAGTGAATAAAGCAAACTTAGGGAGGAGGCTCCTGATGTTAAGTTGTCCTGTCTAGCCCTAAGAAGTTTTTAACATGTATGAACCCAAGGCTTTTAAGGTTGCAGAAGTCAGCAGATGAGAGCGCCTGGGGACACACAGGGCCTGGGTTAACCTCTACATCACCAGAGGAACAGAGGAGGAGTAGGATGAAGGTACGGCTGAAGGCTATAGGAACTGGTTGTCTAGTGCTTTGGGAACAGAGAATAAAAGGAGCAGATTTCTGGGGCGTGGTAGGATAGATTCAGGGCATAGTGTACAGACAAGGGTATGGTAGGGTGCGAGTACAGTGGGAGTAAATCTAGGCATTGATGAGAGAAGTTGCATCTCTGGAGGTGCCAGTTAAACTAGGTGCGGTTTCCGCATGTGTGGGGGTGGGACAAGGGGGCTATCTGAGGCATGATGAGCAGGACTAGGGGCTCCACAGTAAAATAAAACAATGAGAGCTGGCCTAAACAACAGTATACAAGGCATATTGACATTAGAGAGAGGCATAAAGCAATCACAGGTGTTGATTGGGAGAGCTAAGACAACGGGTCTAAGATAACAGTGGGTAAATGGCGATAAATGGGCAGAGAGGGTCAGTTATCTACACACTGAGTTCGAGGCTGGGGCCGATAGGTAAACAAAATGAAGTACCATGTTAATGAACAGTCCAGCAGGCATCAGCTGTGTAGCCGAGTGATCATAGGGTCCAATGAGCAGCAATAGATAGTCGATTACTATGCTAGGCGAACAGTGTTCAGGAAGCTAGCGGGCCAGGGATAGCACATTGGCTGAATTATGTCAGCAGATCAGCAGACCAGTGGCGATGGATCGTCGGGGCGCCGTGTTGACAAAGGGTCCATGCCAAATTGGCAAGAGAGGTATTGTAGTTGGTGTACTTCGTTTGCTAGCCGGGAGATGGGCCTAGCTCAATGCTAGCTTGAGGCTAACTAGTGCATGCTTCTGGACAAGGGCGTTAGCCACAATAGCCACTCGGTAGCAGCTAGCTAGCTGCAAAGATCCGGTGTAATGGTCCAGAGCTTGCGGCAGGATTCCGGTGATGTACTGGGAAAGAAAGCATATGATATCGCACTTTGCAGACTGGCAGGTATTATCCGGGCTAAAGCGGCTGATGTCTATGCTAAAGGTAAAGACTGCCATCAGTGGCTAACAATGACTAAATAGCTAGTAGCTAATTAGCTGGCTAGCTTCTGATGGAGGTTCCGATAAGGTCTAAAAAAATAGCAGATCCGTACCCCATTGGGTGAGGCGGGTTGCAGGAAGGTATATTTAATTTGAAAATGGAAAAAAGTGATTGAAATATAATGAAATGTATACAAAACCCCCCGAAAAAGACAATATTTACATGGGACAAAAACATCTTACTGCTGTGCCATCTTGGGGAAAAAAATCTAGTACTGAAAGCATAAGCTAGCTAGCACTGCATTGCATAACATGTGGTGAGTACTTGACTCAAAGAGAAAGACAATAGTTGAACAGTTAACAAATCAATTTCTTCCAAACTGAAGGAGAAGCAAGAGAGAGTAAGTTCTAAACTGCTTACTGACTGTTGTCACGTTCGTCATAACGATGAGACCAAGGCACAGCGTGAGATTAATAAATTCTTATTTTATTAAAACAAAGAACACTTGAACAAAATGACCTTGAAGCTATAACCACGAGTGCTGACATGCAACTAAACATAGACAATAACCCACAAAACCAAAATGGAAAAATGGCAACCTAAATAGGATCCCCAATCAGAGACAACGATAAACAGCTGTCTCTGATTGGGAACCAATTCAGGCCACCATAGACCTACATTTACCTAGACAATTGCAAAACTCCATAGATATACAAAAAACCCTAGATAAGACGAAACACACATACCACCCTCGTCACACCCTGACCTAACCAAAAATAATAAAGAAAACAGAGATAAATAAGGCCAGGGCGTGACAACTGTACACTAACATTACTGCATGATTGTAGTGGGTTTACTAACACTTTAGTTATATTAAATATGTTGACTATGGTGTTACTTAAGTTAATATGGTGACAATGATGTAGGCTGTGTGTAGCGGTTATTATATGGTTTGGCTTTTTGGAATTTAGAATTTTATTAGGATCCCCATTAGCTGTTTCAAAAGCAGCATCTACTCTTCCTGGGGTCCACACATAACATGGCTTAAAACAGAACATAAATAGACAAGAACAGCTCAAGGACAGAACTACATCAATTAAAAAAGGCACACGTAGCCTACATCTCAATACATACACACAAACTATCTAGGTCAAATAGGGGAAAGAGGCTGTACCGTGAAGTGTTGCTTTATCTGTTTTTTAAACCAGGTTTGCTTTTAATTTGAGCTGTTAATTTTTGCTGTTAATTTTTCTGCTCTATACAATACTGTACGCTTTCTTGAATTTGTTCTGGATTTGGGGACTGTGAAAAGACCCCTGGTGGCATGTCTGGTGGGATAAGTGTGTGTGTCAGAGCTTGGAAAGTTTTTTTCACCTGGTCACATACAGCTGATGTATTGGACGTTGAAGTCCACATGCGAAGGTAAAATGTGAGAGGAGGAGAGCGCATAGATGTGAAAAGGAATACAACGTGGCTGCAATGAAAGTGAACTGTGTTTACACGTGATCAGGGGTGTATTCATTCTGCCGATTCTGTTGAAAGAAATGTCTTAAACGGAAGCAAACGGAACAAAATTAGGATAAACATATCTGAATTTGTCCAATAAAAATTCTCATTTGCAACTGTTGGACTAATGATTAAACTCTATATCATCTAGATGCAAGCAAGAGTGTGCAAGTCGGTATTGAATGTGTCACTGGCTGTCCTTTTGTCACTTTATGTCACCTCAAATTTGTCTCTCGACCTGTCTGCACCTACATTGGAAACTTTCATTCATAGGCTAGGTTGTAGCAACCTCATGATGGGTATAGGGGACATTTGAGCATCATGTAGTAGCCTAAACCTATCACTATTACATTGAACTGGGTGAATGGAATATGAATGACAGTCATCCAATATGCTGTAATAGAAATCAAAAATATATAGTCCTCCCTCATCTTAAACGGCACTGACCACCACTGCTCTCTCACTATTTAATACTCTCGTGCTATTTCTCATTCTTTGCATGAAGGCAGCTGTTGGAAGATGGGGAAGCAGGTAGGGAGATGGAGGGAGGGACGGGTAGGGAAAAACAGAGGGAAGGGGGGGATAGAAGGAAGAAGTAAGGGGAGCTGGGCTATGCTGGGTCATCCCTCCCTATCTGTACAACAATTTGTATTTTTGGTTTTATTAGGGATCCCATTAGCTGCTGCCAACGCAACAGCTACTCTTCCTGGGGTCCAAACACATTAAGGCACATCACACAATTTTTTTTTAAATAAATGTAAAATAAAACAGTACTACACCACTACTTATCCACAACAAAATATGTACAATATCACCATATAACAATACCACAGTCTACTTGTGTGTAGAGTGTGTCCTAGCTTGTGTGTGTGTGTGTGTGTGTGTGTGTGTGTGTGTGTGTGTGTGTGTGTGTGTGTGTGTGTGTGTGTGTGTGTGTGTGTGTGTGTGTGTGTGTGTGTGTGTGTGTGTGTGTGTGTGTGTGAGTCCCCTCACAGTCTGCATTGTTCCACAAGATGTAGTTTTATCAATTTGTTTAATTGCCAATTGAGTAGGATGGGAAATGGAGGGACAGTGTGAGAGAGAGAGAGAGAGAGAGAGAGGGAAGTTGGGAGGTATATGGAGAGAGAGAGAGAGAGGGAGGGATATGGAGGGAGGGAGAGTTGGGAGAGTTGGGAGGTATAGGGAGAGAGGGAGATGAAGGGCCGCAGGAGAGAGTTGGGAGGGAGATGGAAACTCTGTCTCGTGCCACTGCTACTGTGAAAGAAACTAAAAATAGCAACAGGGGGATGTGAGGTGCTTACTAAAGAGGAGACACGCACTGCCAGGAGATTTCTGTGTGTGTGTGTGTGTGTGTGAGACACTTGAGCCAGAAGAACAGGCAAGGCACGCTTAAAAACAAGGGATGTGGTAGAAAGTAGAAGAGAGAGAGGTGGGTGGGGGGGTGGGGGGGGGGGGGGTGGAGATATAGAATAGATAGGGAAAGAAAAGTGAAGAAAAGAGACAGGGACAAAAAGAGTCAGAAAAAAAGTCTGGGAGGAAGAGAGTCAAAAAGATAGAGAATAATAGAGTTAAAACAGAGGGAGATAATTAATGATGGTTCATTACAGCAGTCAGTTTAGAGCCCTTGTAGTTTAGCTACATTAATCATCATCAGTAATACAGTATTATCAGAGAGAAGGGGAGGGAACGAGGGACGAGGCAGAGAGAGAGATATATATATATAGAGAGAGATACAGACAGAGCACAGGCAAGTATGTTTGTATGTTTGCTTATTCCATGTTCCATTTATTCCATTCCATTCCACATTCCATTATTTTCTCATCTTCATTATCTTCCCCCCAGTCCAGCTGACCATAAGGCATGCAGTGCCTGAGCTTCAATAGGCTAGATCTCTTCAGCTAGGCAGGCAACAGCTAGGAAAACCCTACAGCACTGATGCCAACGCTACATTTTACACTCAGTGCAAAATATCTCCAGGATCTAAACAGATAATATTGCGGTGAATTTGGGAGCGGATGCAAATGGGAATCGAACCCGGAACTTCGCATCTCTTAGTCCAACACCTACAGCAAGATAATATGCCAACAAGACAACATATTGGGACAAGATGGCTGGAGTTATAAAAAGGGAGTTTACATTATATGATCAACATATTCAGGGGTAGCCAATGGCCCAAATGACAAGACTTAATACCACAACCATAATAATGATCACATAATCAACCAGTCTCTCATGTGTCTTCTACAACAGATTGACCAGCAGTAGAAACAAAACCAGGACAGTAGCAACACCACAGTACTGTAACGTTGTATTGTACCACGGTAATGAAAAGTGAATGCCTTGCCTTGTTGCTATATAAACAGAAACATGGGCTATGTATCCCTTTAGCATCCTTACCCTCTTTCTCAGTGGATTCTGCTACAGAGCTAGCTGTCCCTGACCAGTGGATTCTGCTACAGAGCTAGCTGTCCCTGACCAGTGGATTCTGCTACAGAGCTAGCTGTCCCTGACCAGAGGATTCTGCTACAGAGCTAGCTGTCCCTGACCAGTGGATTCTGCTACAGAGCTAGCTGTCCCTGACCAGTGGATTCTGCTACAGAGCTAGCTGTCCCTGACCAGTGGATTCTGCTACAGAGCTAGCTGTCCCTGACCAGTGGATTCTGCTACAGAGCTAGCTGTCCCTGACCAGTGGATTCTGCTACAGAGCTAGCTGTCCCTGACCAGTGGATTCTGCTACATAGCTAGCTGTCCCTGACCAGTGGATTCTGCTACAGAGCTAGCTGTCCCTGACCAGAGGATTCTGCTACAGAGCTAGCTGTCCCTGACCAGTGGATTCTGCTACAGAGCTAGCTGTCCCTGACCAGTGGATTCTGCTACAGAGCTAGCTGTCCCTGACCAGAGGATTCTGCTACAGAGCTAGCTGTCCCTGACCAGTGGATTCTGCTACAGAGCTAGCTGTCCCTGACCAGAGGATTCTGCTACAGAGCTAGCTGTCCCTGACCAGTGGATTCTGCTACAGAGCTAGCTGTCCCTGACCAGTGGATTCTGCTACAGAGCTAGCTGTCCCTGACCAGTGGATTCTGCTACAGAGCTAGCTGTCCCTGACCAGTGGATTCTGCTACAGAGCTAGCTGTCCCTGACCAGTGGATTCTGCTACAGAGCTAGCTGTCCCTGACCAGTGGATTCTGCTACAGAGCTAGCTGTCCCTGACCAGTGGATTCTGCTACAGAGCTAGCTGTCCCTGACCAGTGGATTCTGCTACAGAGCTAGCTGTCCCTGACCAGTGGATTCTGCTACATAGCTAGCTGTCCCTGACCAGACAACTGTGGGACTCTATTACATTCACATTACTCTATTATTCATTCTTAGAAAGACATCTGAGTGAATTCCTTCCTCAGTGAATTCATATCACACACTTTAATAAGTCATATGACTCATCTACGATCATCTGCAGGGGCTTTGATGTAAATAACATGACTCCTTTCCTTCCCGCTGACTACGGATTCAATTCTGCTTTAACTTTCTTTTTCTTTCGTTGTTTGAAACCAGACCTCATAGTGAATGTGTGAGCGTGTGGGAGGGACAAGCAGGGAACAACATTTCCATAATTCTACTTCCCCTACTAGGCTTTGTTCCCTTTGGTGAAGTACTGATTCAGCTTGACCCTCTGGTCAGACATTTCCTAAACCTCCTAATGGTTTAGATGAAGCAATAAAGCATGATGATTATTGTAACAGCCACTCTGGCCTCAGGCTCATACAACAGTATACTTTAGTTGTAATACCATTGGGATTACAGCATTGTACACAGTATATACTGTAGTTACATAGAGTTCCCTCCATTAAGAATGCTATTACACATGACCTGCCACAACATGCCATAGGAGTACCATTTCAAGTACAACAATCAAACCTGGCTGGGATGCCTTTTACATGGCTCTCTATAGACTTTTCACAAACACATAAATTATATTTTCTACCATTCCAGTGCAGTTTGATTTCAATAGCATGTGTGTGGGTGAAGGCTAATAGATTCCATTAACCATAAATCAACTTAGTACAACCTTCTCCAACCTCTACGGCCCCAAACAGCCCTGCAGTGGAGAGAGGGAGATGACGATAAGGGAATTCCCTGTCCTGAGTGTCCTCTTCCCATCTCTCTCTCTCATTAGTAACTGTCAGTCTGTCACTCAGGCCCTGTGCTCTAAGTCCATCTGGCTGGTGAAAGGAGAGAGAGGAGAGAAAGAGAAGAGAGGGGGCTGAAACACACACAGCCTTATTAGCATCTGGACATCTGCTCTGTCCCCTGTCCCCTTCTGCAACCTACTGCCAACATCTGCCACACACACAGGCACACACAGGGACACATACACAGGCACACATTTATGATCACACACAGACACATACAGTAGCTCAGAGAAGGGATCCATGCATAGTGAGGTGTGAGAAATGCTTGAAGGGATCTGAGCAGGGGTTCTGCAGTCATTTAGCCAGACAACAACCAACAGCAGGTAGCAAGCAGGCAGCTGGCAGGTAGAGAGCCAGAGCACAGGGGAACAGGGCCTAGGATATCAGTCAAAGCCTGAAACAGTGAACCTTCATCCCAGGAGACATCCCCACCCCCAAGCCCCAGGGGAAACACCTCCACATCACTTATGCATGCACATACACAAATGATGTGCACATACAACACACACAGAATATATAAGCTTGACAGTTCAGAGAAAACTCAGAGAAAACTCCCTGCTCTCTGAATTAACAATGCCACACACATGTCTTCTCTACACCTTTACTTGTCTCCTTATACCTTTCCCGTCCTCTCTCCCTCCCTTTTCCATCCATCGGTTTACTCCTCCCTCCCCCTCTCCCAGTTGTCAAGAGCCCAGTTATCAAAGTCAGCTGCAGCTGACCTAATGAAGAGGTAGAGATTTATTAGCGAGAGAAAAAGAGAGATAGAATAGAGAGGGAGAGAAAGAGACAGTGAGAAGAAGACAGGGAGAGAAAAAGAGGAAGGAAACAATCCGATGAGCAAATAGAATAGGCGAGAGTGAGAAAGAGAGAAAGACTGAGGAACACAAAGAGAAAAGGCTGCAGAGAGAGTATAGGGAACAGCGAGAGAGGATAGGAGAATATGGATGCAACAGAATGGTATAGAGGGAGAGAGGCACCAGTAGCTCTCTCCCTCAGTAACAGTAACTGTCCAACAGTATGAAAGTGAGGCTGTAACTCACCGTCTGTGCCAGGTCCGGTATTCCGATGCGGATCACCAACGTGTTGCCCTTGTCCTGCGCCATGCCTCCTCCTGCACTGGGGCTCCGCTCCCGAGCGGGACGGAAAGAGAAAACACTGACAGAAACGGGAATGCCGCTGTCCTCTTCCCGTGAGCTGCCGCTGTCAGAGCTGCCCCCCTGGCTGCCGTTGGTGTGTGTGTAGGGGTGTGAGTGTGTGTGCTGGTCCTGCTGTGGAGAGCTGGGTGGCTCATGTTTGCCGGCTGCAGGACGCAGAGGCATGCTCCGTGTGAGTGGCTCGCTCTGCACTCGCTCACTCCACACACACTGCTCTCACTCGTTGGCTCACGCTCTCGCTAAACACACATACCACTCGCACCGCACATCACTCGCCTGGGAGAGAAAGAGAGAGAGAGAGAGAGAGAGAGGAAGGGGGAATGGGGAGGAGAAGGGGGGAGGACAACAGAGGATAAGAGGACGAAGGGGAGGGAAGAAAGGGAATAATTTTTAAAAAAAGATTTAGATACAGTAAGTAACAAGGGGACGTGTGACAAACTGAGAGGAGTTGAAGACATGAGTGCAGAAAGGAATAGATAACTTCATGGTGTGTGACTTAGTAGGAGAGAAACATCCTACAATCTCCAACAGGCATACATACTTTGATATAAATTAATTAGAGAAGAAGCAGATTGAGATTAAAAGCAACGCAACAAACAATTCTTATTTTTAGAGTACAAAGGTGTATTTTTGAAAAGATCCTTCAGTCACCTTTAGACCCAACAAGAGAGTGAGAAAAAAAAAATATATATATATAGAGAGAGAGAGGAGTTTCTGAGGTGACAAATACTGAATTACAGTTGAAAGTGAAGCGCCAAAGCAGTGATGACCAATTCACTTATCAACACAGGATTAATTCTCTAACCTCTTCTCATTTTGCGGTCATACTATAACCATTTGTCAAACCCATAAACACAGGTTTTCAATGCCAGCAGCCAATGGAGTGTCACAAAGTTAGGATAGAATCACAGAAGAGAAAGACAATCACAAGAGTTTCCCCATGTCTATCACATTGGAGGGAGGGAGTGGGGGGAACCAAAACCAAAATGGAACTGAGTTACTGAAGTGATGTTAGTCACCGGGGCACTGAGGGTCAGATCGATGGCAGTACCCTGTAGGCATTAACCTTCACGCCTCCCTCTGCTCTGCCTCTCTCTGTTGGAACGCTCTGCTCTTGTCTGGCCCAGCTCAGCCCAGCTAACATTATCATACTGTATCCGCTGTGGTATAGGACCAGTCATTTTCTGACACACCTCTGGATGTGAATGTGTGGGTACGTGCTTATTTGCTTCTTGTGTAAACGCATGAACAGTATGTGTCTATATGCTGCATATGTAACCGATGTGAAAGAACTAGCTAGTTAGCGGTGGTGCTCGCTAATAGCGGTTCAATCGGTGACGTCACTAGCTCTGAGACCTTGAAGTAGTGGTTCCCCTTGCTCTGCAAGGACCAAAGCTTTTGTGGCGAGATGGGTAACGATGCTTTGAGGGTGGCTGTTGTTGATGTGTGCAGAGGGTCCCTGGTTCGAGCCCAGGTAAGGACGAGGAGAGAGACTGATGGCTGTGTGTGTGAGGTAGCGGCAGGTAGCTTAGTGGTTAGAACGTTGGGCTAGTAACTGAAAGGTTGTGAGATCGAATCCCTGAGCTGAGCTGACAAGGTAAAAATCTGTCGTTCTGCCCCTAAAGAAAGCAGTTAACCCACTGTTCCTAGGCTATCATTGAAAATAAGAATGTGTACTTATAAACTGACTTGCCTAGTTAAAGGAAGGTAAAAAAATAAGAAAATAAAAGTGTAAATGGCTGCAGGTACTGGTGCCTTCGCTGTCAGGTTCAGCAGGAGCTTCATCCCCACAGCCATAAACACCCTCAACAGCTAATGGATGATATTCCACTTTTAATGTTCTGTTTTAGTCTTCTGTCTGTTTTATCTGCTGTCATGGGTGTAGGGAAGTTTGGTTTGGCATTGTAAATGTTATGAGTGTTGGTGGCTTCTATGTCTATGTATGAGCATGTGGAAATGAATTTCCTCCATGGAGGACAATATAATCTCATTCATCAACATTCTTCCCCTTCTCACCTCAGACACTGACGACTGCTCGAACCTGGAAGGCCACTTCACATATTGTCTGATGAGGACATGGATCCTTGATGCCACTTGTTTTCACATCAACACCTCTCTGGCCCTACAGTGGTCCTGTTCTAACCACTGATACATTCAGCATCCACATCTAGCATTAGCTCTCTCCTATCTGTGTGTGTTTTGGAAGGCTAGTGGTATTAGCTGATCAAATTATTTTTCTCCATCTTCAGCTCACTATGGTTCCCCTCTGCAGTAAACTGCTGCTGGATGTGAACCCTGTTGTGAACCCTGTACAGGAGTCTGTGGAAATCACTCAATATATATTTCCTGATAAGTTAATATTAAATGAAACACCAGCTCATTATTTCCCATAACTATCCTTAAGAGCTTCTCAAAGAGAAGAGGTTTAAAGAAAGTCCTGCTGCTGCTCTGTGGTCCTGGCTGCGCCATGAAGATGTCTCACTGAAGGGGCAACCGCAGGATGGAAACTAACCTCATTTCGTAACAAGTGGAAAGAGATGCTGAAACTTCATCCAGGAGTTTACCTTCTCAGAAGAAAGAGATGTGAGTTGAGGAAGGGAACTTTTTATCAATCGTGTTTATTCGCTGATGTGTTTTTGCAAAGTATGTGTGAAACGTCAGCAGAACACATTCATTTGGTATCACTAAACTTCACCTTGCATAATTCAGTCTTGACATAACCAGTCATAGTAGCTTATAACAGAAGTTGCCATGGGGATGTTCTTGACATCAATTTTGCCATGACTCGGTGTCTGAGGAAGGTCAGGAAAATTGGCAGACTTCAGCCATCCCAGACATGGACTGTTCTCTCTGCTACCGTCTGGCAGGCGGCACTGGAGCTTCAGGTCTCGGACCTGAAGACAGCTTCTATCTCCGAGCAATAAGACTGTTGAACAGCTAACCAATGGCTGCACATCCTCACCCATGGACGCTCTGCACTGACTCCATCTGCATTGACTCCATCTGCACTGATTCCATGCACACTCACAGGTCTCTATCCACACACTCGCTCACACACTTACACTGACACTCTTGTACACGCACGCACGCACGCACGCACACACACACACACACACACACACACACACACACACACACACACACACGCACACACGCACACACACACACACACACACTTACCTATATACAAACGTAGGATCTTAATTTAACCTTCTCACAGCAGTAAAATAATCCTACAGAAACAGGGCATGTGAATTATTGTGTGGATTATAATTAACTGATATTTTTGTAGGGGTTGATACATTTTTTGTTAGGGTAAATCCAGTTTGAAATGTTCAAGTGTAAATTACGAACTTTAGAAGCCTTTTTAAACCTTGAATAGTTTGCATTTCCTGCTGTGTAATGTCCTGCAACATCAGTGTAATCAAATTAAGATAATTTAACACAGCCC
The DNA here is from genome assembly GCF_057628025.1 of Oncorhynchus mykiss. Lineage (NCBI taxonomy): Eukaryota > Metazoa > Chordata > Actinopteri > Salmoniformes > Salmonidae > Oncorhynchus > Oncorhynchus mykiss. Next base: position 76,847,946 of record NC_143023.1, on the reverse strand, counting down.
CAACACAATCCCAACACAGCCCTAACACAGCTATATAGTCTGACGTTATCGCTGCCTCGCATGGAGAGATTTTAAAGAGGAGGGAGGGAAGATGGGGGTGAAAGAGGAAGACAGCGTGAGGACGGGAAAATATAGATAAAGAAGGAGAGAGAGACAGAAAGAAGGGTAAAAGAGAACATTGGGACAGGGATGGACTGTTTTCACAGCCCTGCAGTCATTTAGCCTGTGCACTGACTGTAGTGAATGTGTTTACACCTCTACTCAAAGCCTGATTCACTCTGCTCTCCGCTGCTCTACAACAGATGTTACGGCCAGTCAGACACACAGACTGGTCAGTCACCTAGCGTTACATTAACACACTGGACCACAGTTAGCTTGTCCCCAGGCTAATAGGCCAATAGGCTAATAGATTTACTGCAGGCTGATCACCATACAGTGCTATCTGAAGATGTCCATAATGAGATTAACTGTGTAAGAGCACAGCACCAGTATAATCTGAACAGACATTGGGCTATTTACAGTCAAACGATATTGTGATAAGTACTATATGGTTCACACATACTGTCTGATCTCTGCTACGTCACTAGTCCTGTGATAATATGCTGTATCTACTGGGCTACACCGTGACATTTTACTGAGCGGTATATATGGATAAATCCTTAGTTCATCCCTAGCACTATGATAAGGTCATTTATTGTACACCACAGGCAACATTCTTATTTATATTCTCATTCTTAACCATCTAGTGTGTCAAGTGGTAACAAAGACACAGCATGTCCTCCATATCCATCTGCTCCAATAGGCTGTGAATGCAAGCAAATGAAATGGCAAATTTCTCTGAATAGGGGAAGAAACCATCACCAGTTTCACAGGGAAGCAATTTCCCAAGCAGCGACTCCATACTTCTTGTCAGACATAATACTGTATACTGGCTGTTGGGGGGAGATTGGAATGGTGTGGGGGGGGGGTTATATTGATCGTTTTATTAAATTCCTCATATCTTACTCATTGTTAGGAAGATGTATGGTCCAAATCAGATGTTAGGTACTATATACAGTATATGAAAGATTAGATGAAACCTATAAATTAAAATGGCCAATTTGGGTATAATCAATTAGTGTAATTTCTCAGACATCACATTATATTTTAACTAAATAATGTTTCAGGAATGCTACTCATATCTGTTTCTAACTACAGAAAACATTTCAGAATAACCTCAGATGATGGGTGACATGGAATGCTGAAATTACATGAAATGACCCAATAGAATTGCAGGAAAAATGCTGTCTCCGTGGTCTCTTAGACCGTGCCATTGGCCACTCGTACTACCACGCTGTAGCAGTATCTGTAACTGTATCTACTGTATATTCAGTGTACCAGTGTCTTTGATGCAGCCTGCTGCCTATTAATAATCAATGGCTCTCCCAGGAGGGCTTTCCACAAAGCCAGCCAATTTAGACCCCGCTTCACACCGCATCTCTCCATCTCGCTTACCCTCCATCCCTCCACTTGCACAATACTTCATATTGACAGGATAAGTGTCCATAGTACTAAAGCACAGCCCAGCAAGGTCCCTTAATACCACTGGCTACAATTGGGATCAGCTGCATTAAGAGCATCTTGACTGGCTGCATCACTGCTTGGTATGGCAACTGCTTGGCATCCAACCGCATGGCCCAGTACATCACTGGGGCTGAGCTCCCTGCCATCCATGACCTCTACACCATTCGGGACTCCAGCCATCAAGTCATAGATTGTTCTCTTTGCTACCTCATGGCAAGCTGTACCAATGCACCAAGTCTGGAAACAACAGCACCCTGAACAGCTTCTACCCTCCAAGCCATAAGACTGCTGAACAGCTTCTACCCTCCAAGCCATAAGACTGCTGAACAGCTTCTACCCTCCAAGCCATAAGACTGCTGAACAGCTGATCATCAAATGGCTAACCAGACTATTTGAATTGACCCCCGCCTCATTTGTTTTACTCTGCTGCTACTTGCTGTTTATTATCTATACATAGTCACTTTTACCACTACCTACATGTAAAATGTGCCTCGACTAACCTGTACCCCCACACATTGACCCTGTATATAGCCTCATTACTTTTTAATCAACTTAAGTTTATTTAGTAAATATTTTATTAACTCTTATGTTGAAGACTTCCTCGAGATCACTAACAAAACTTAGTCTTGCTTCAATAAGCTCTCAACCAAGAAGCAGCTGATCCATGGAGGATACAGATTGTGTATTTCCTGTCTGAATGAGTGAGTGAGTGAGTGAGTGAGAGAGAGTGAGAGAGAGTGAGAGAGAGAGAGAGTGAGTGAGTGAGTGAGTGAGTGAGTGAGTGAGTGAGTGAGTGAGTGAGTGAGTGAGTGAGTGAGTGAGTGAGTGAGTGAGTGAGTGAGTGAGTGAGGGTAAGGGTAAGAACTCAGATGTCATTGTGTGGAAATTTATGTATGCTTGCATGTGTGTGTGATGTAAAGGGGGAGCAGCCCTGATTCAGGTTAATTTCATGGTCTTTACACCACAAACTCTGCCCACCTAAACAAAGTGCCAACTGAGTTAAAATAGACATAGTTTAGAACTGGACTATATACACACATAGACACACACCCTCTCTTTACACCGCTGCTACTCTCTGCATAGTAACTTTAATAACTCTACCTACTTGTACACACTACCTCAACTAACTGGTGTCCCCTGCACATTGACTCTGTACCGGTACCCCCCTGTATATAGTCTCGCTATTGTTATTTACTGCTGCTCTTTAATTACTTGTTACTTATATCTCTTATTCTTATCCATATTTTTTTGAAACTGCATTGTTGGTTAGAGGCTCGTAAGTAAGCATTTCACTGTAAGCATTCAGCGCATGTGACTAATACCATTTGATTTGATTTGATTGTGTGTTTCGCTGCAGGATTGCAGGGTATAATGTGAATCTGGGAGGTTAATGTATCTGTATCGTACAGCTGTTCATTTCCTGCTTCTATTACATTGTTGGAGCTGTGGCCTGGTGTTCTGTGAACACTCATTAATATTTCACTGTGTTTACTCCAACACTGGCCTTCAAGCCCTCAGAGCTGGATCACTGAGCACAACACAGCAGAGCAATGAGAGAGGAAGAGAGAGGTACGTTTGAGAGAGTGGACTAAAAAAAATAAGATAGGAAAGAAGGGTATTCTGTTAAACAATAGGTATTAATGTGCATAAGAGAGACACAACGTCTGTGTCTGTGTGTATGTATGTATGTATGTATGTATGTATGTATGTATGTATGTATGTATGTATGTATGTATGTATGTATGTATGTGTATATGTATGTATGTATGTATGTACAGTATGTATGCATGCATGCGTGTGTGTGTGTGTGTGTGTGTGTGTGTGTGTGTGTGTGTGTGTAGACGAGCAGTGTATTGACCCACTTTCATCAACGTGGGAAATAAGAGCCAGGCTAACACAGTTCAGCTTTACTCATCCACACACAGCCTTCATGACTATTGATCTCCTCTACCGTCAGTGGGAAAAGCAGATCTGGGTCAGACATTACATTACGTTATACTGCAGATATGTGTCAGCATGCATCTCTGACTCCTGCCTATTAGCTGGCGTCTATCAGTATCAGTACCTCCACACTTTGGCTAAGATGGCTCACATCTATAGCATCAGTGTGCAATGATGTCATTATGATCTGTCTGAGGGCTCCATGGGCCAATGAACACGTGTGTGATGCTTAGCCTGTGGGAGAGACGGTTGTGTGTGTTTTTTGGGAAGGTCAGCATTTGTGTGTGTGTGTGTCTGTTGACATGTTAGTTAAGCCCTGCTTTGGTTCTCTGGGCTACTGCTTCTCGGGTCATCATGCTACCAAACAGAGTCTTAGCTAATGATCTGCTAACGTACACGCCCACACATGCATGCGCACATATACACACATGTACACACACTCTCTCTTTCTGCCTCCCTTCTCACCAACCTCTCTCTCCCTTTAAACTCCCCCCATCACCAGGTGTCGTGACTGTCTGCCAAGTGCAGCAATTAAAGCTCTGGGAGAAAAGAGCACCAGATCAGCCATGCCTCTGCAGGGCTACAAGACACACACACATATATACAGTGGGGAGAACAAGTATTTGATACACTGCCGATTTTGCAGGTTTCCCTACTTACAAAGCATGTAGAGGTCTGTAATTTTTATCATAGGTACACTTCAACTGTGAGAGACAGAATCTAAAACAAAAATCCAGAAATTAATTGGCATTTTATTGCATGACATAAGTATTTGATCACCTACCAACCAGTAAGAATTCCGGCTCTCACAGACCTGTTAGTTTTTCTTTAAGAAGCCCTCCTGTTCTCCACTCATTACCTGTATTAACTGTACCTGGACAGGTGTCGTTACCTGACACCTGTCCAGACACTCAATCAAACAGACTCCAACCTCTCCACAATGGCCAAGACCAGGGAGCTGTGTAAGGACATCAGGGATAAAATTGTAAACCTGCACAAGGCTGGGATGGGCTACAAGACAATAGGCAAGCAGCTTGGTGAGAAGGCAACAACTGTTGGCGCAATTATTAGAAAATGGAAGTTCAAGATGATAGTCAATCACCCTCGGTCTGGGGTTCCATGCAAGATCTCACCTTGTGGGGCATCAATGATCACGAGGAAGGTGAGGGATCAGCCCAGAACTACACGGCAGGACCAGGTTAATGACCTGAAGAGAGCTGGGACCACAGTCTCAAAGAAATCCATTAGTAACACACTACGCCGTCATGGATTAAAATCCTGCAGCGCACGTAAGGTCCCCCTGCTCAAGCCAGCGCCCATCTGAAGTTTGCCAATGACCATCTGGATGATCCAGAGGGGGAATGGGAGAAGGTCATGTGGTCTAATGAGACAAAAATAGAGCTTTTTGGTCTAAACTCCACTCGCCGTGTTTGGAGGAAGAAGAAGGATGAGTACAACCCCAAGAACACCATCCCAACCGTGAAGCATGGAGGTGGAAACATCATTCTTTGGGGATGCTTTTCTGCAAAGGGGACAGGATGACAGCACCGTATTGAGGGGAGGATAGATGGGGCCATGTATCGTGAGATCTTGGCCAACAACCTCCTTCCCTCAGTAAGAGCATTGAAGACGGGTCTTGGCTGGGTCTTCCAGCATGACAACGACCCGAAACACACAGCCAGGGCAACTAAGGAGTGGCTCCATAAGAAGCATCTCAAGGACCTGGAGTGGCCTAGCCAGTCTCCAGACCTGAACCCAATAGAAAATCTTTGGAGGGGGCTGAAAGTCCGTATTGCCCAGCGACAGCCCCGAAACCTGAAGGATCTGGAGAAGGTCTGTATGGAGGCTGCAGTCTGTGCAAACCTGGTCAAGGACTACAGGAAACGTATGATCTCTGTAATTGCAAACAAAGGTTTCTGTACCAAATATTAAGTTCTGCTTTTCTGATGTATCTAATACTTATGTCATGCAATAAAATGCAAATTACTTACTTACAAATCATACAATTGATTTTCTGGATTTTTGTTTTAGATTCCGTCTCTCACAGTTGAACTGTACCTATGATAAAAATTACAGACCTCCACATACTTTGTAAGTAGAAAAACCTGCAAAATCGGCAGTGTATCAAATATTTGTTCTCCCCACTGTATACAGTGCCTTGCGAAAGTATTCGGCCCCCTTGAACTTTGCGACCTTTTGCCACATTTCAGGCTTCAAACATAAAGATATAAAACTGTATTTTTGTGAAGAATCAACAACAAGTGGGACATAATCATGAAGTGGAACGACATTTATTGGATATTTAAAACTTTTTTAACAAATCAAAAACGGAAAAATTGGGCGTGCAAAATTATTCAGCCCCTTTACTTTCAGTGCAGCAAACTCTCTCCAGAAGTTCAGCGAGGATCTCTGAATGATCCAATGTTGACCTAAATGACTAATGATGATAAATACAATCCACCTGTGTGTAATCAAGTCTCCGTATAAATGCACCTGCACTGTGATAGTCTCAGAGGTCCGTTAAAAGCGCAGAGAGCATCATGAAGAACAAGGAACACACCAGGCAGGTCCGAGATACTGTTGTGAAGAAGTTTAAGGCCGGATTTGGATACAAAAAGATTTCGATAATTTCGACAAGCGATAATTTTGAAATGGAAGGAGTATCAGACCACTGCAAATCTACCAAGACCTGGCCGTCCCTCTAAACTTTCAGCTCATACAAGGAGAAGACTGATCAGAGATGCAGCCAAGAGGCCCATGATCACTCTGGATGAACTGCAGAGATCTACAGCTGAGGTGGGAGACTCTGTCCATAGGACAACAATCAGTCGTATATTGCACAAATCTGGCCTTTATGGAAGAGTGGCAAGAAGAAAGCCATTTCTTAAAGATATCCATAAAAAGTGTTGTTTAAAGTTTGCCACAAGCCACCTGGGAGACACACCAAACATGTGGAAGAAGGTGCTCTGGTCAGATGAAATCAAAATGTAACTTTTTGGCAACAATGCAAAACGTTATGTTTGGCGTAAAAGCAACACAGCTCATCAACCTGAACACACCATCCCCACTGTCAAACATGGTGGTGGCAGCATCATGGTTTGGGCCTGCTTTTCTTCAGCAGGGACAGGGAAGATGGTTAAAATTGATGGGAAGATGGATGGAGCCAAATACAGGACCATTCTGGAAGAAAACCTGATGGAGTCTGCAAAAGACCTGAGACTGGGATGGAGATTTGTCTTCCAACAAGACAATGATCCAAAACATAAAGCAAAATCTACAATGGAATGGTTCAAAAATAAACATATCCAGGTGTAAGAATGGCCAAGTCAAAGTCCAGACCTGAATCCAATCGAGAATCTGTGGAAAGAACTGAAAACTGCTGTTCACAAATGCTCTCCATCCAACCTGGGAAAAAAATTCAGTCTCTTGATGTGCAAAACTGATAGACATACCCCAAGCGACTTACAGCTGTAATCGCAGCAAAAGGTGGCGCTACAAAGTATTAACTTAAGGGGGCTGAATAATTTTGCACGCCCAATTTTTCAGTTTTTGATTTGTTAAAAAAGTTTGAAATATCCAATAAATGTCGTTCCACTTCATGACTGTGTCCCACTTGTTGTTGATTCTTCACAAAAAAATACAGTTTTATATCTTAATGTTTGAAGCCTGAAATGTGGCAAAAGGTCGCAAAGTTCAAGGGGGCCGAATACTTTCGCAAGGCACTGTATATATATCATTAGGCTGTATTTATATATAAACCTATTGTAAATGTGTATTATTGTTTCTGAGCTTCTGTCAATATTACACAGGTCAGCTAACGGTTACAGACAGGCGAAATAGACTTTATATATGAGTGACTGTGTCCAGCACACTACCACCTGTTGTTATGTTGGGCACCTACTGGGCATATGCTAGGATTGATTTTTTTGTCAATAGCATGTATTGCTAAAAGAAAGGTTTAAGGAATTACAGGCAGGCACCTAATTACTACAAGACAAAACAGTTCGCTCAATCAAGCATGATGATCTTGTAAGTATAAAAACAAAGCCTGAAAAGGTAGTATAATGGGATTAGTGTGGTGTGCAAATATCACATTATTGTTGAAGCACCTCCTCTAAGAGTATGAATTAAGCTGTTTGAGAAGGTTTGAACATTAAGCAACCTGCATACTGTACACATTGTTTGAAGTACAATAGACCAACATAGCTACTGTAGTAGGTCAAAGCTGTGTGCTGGAAAACCTTGGTAGGGCATGGATGAAGTAGCCATTGTGGTGCTCATGTGAATTTCCTTTCTTTTTCGGCTTTAGACCAATCCCTACTTCTCACTGAAAACATGTTTTAATAGACTGATGTGTGGCTATATTGTTACATAGACATCACTATGCACATTGCCAACTTCTCATTATCCGCAAAATGACATCACAATACACACACACACACACACACACACACACACACACACACACACACACACACACACACACACACACACACACACACACACACACACACACACACACACACACACACACACACACACAGTCACACACACACACACTCACCCGCTCACACAATTTGATGTATTGCCTATTATGTATCAGTGACAGGCTTGGCACTGGGCCTAGAGCAGAGTGTAGTTCATGATGTTGGGTATAATAGGACCAGTTAAAAATAACTTCATTATCAAATACACACTCAGACAGACAGAGGACCTCTAGGATTCAAACTATACTCTGGTTTAAATCAAAAGATGGATTCAATGACATTTTTAGTCACCTATGATATGTCTCGACAAGTAAGAAATCAAAAGCTGATCTTCTCCAGCATATAAAAACAACCCAGAGAAAGAGAGGTGTGAGTTTGTGGGGGGGGGGGGGGGGGGGTGCATCTATATAAATCAACACCAGGGACAATAAGCACAAAAACATCATCTGTGTGTCTAAGGGAGAGAGAAAAAACAGCTCCACAGTCCATACACAAAAGTAGGAGATAGGCATGCAAAAAACGAATTCCCCTGTGAAGTTGTCATAGTAAGTAGTCCATCAGAAACATTTTCTTCATTATCGTGTTCCTCCCTGCTTTCAATTCATTTATGACATTTCCCCAGACGCCACTGTTACCTAAACACAAAACACACACGCAGGCACTAACACACAACATTTCTCTCTGGGCTGTGAGGCGAAAGTATTACATCCTCGCAAAGATATACACACTCACACATACACACATTTCTCAGTGGGCCGTGAGGCGGAGGTATTAGGCCATTATAGCAACTTTAGAGAAATGAAAACTTCATCTCCAACTCTCCAGAGGCTATTGATTGGCGGAGCTGCAGCTGAGGTACCTCGCTCAGCGTGTGAGTATGTGCGTGTGTGGGAGAGAGAGAGATATTTTTTTCTAAACACAATTCCGCCACTTTCCCAGAGGTGTGAATTAAGAGGTAGCATGCCCCCCCCTCCCCCATCCCCCCGATTCCTGTAGTCCACGATCAGCTCCTTGGTCTTACTGACTTCTAGGGAGAGGTTGTTGTTGTGGCACCAACAACCTGTAGGCTGTCTCATTGTCGCCGGTGATCAAGCCTACTACAGTCGTGTCTGCAGCAAACTTGGTTCCCAAACAGTTGTGGGTGAACAGGGAGTACAGGAGGGGCGTAGCACACATCCCTGTGGGTCAGCGTTGGGGAGGTGATTTTGCCTACCCTCACCACCTGGGATCAGCCCGTCAGGAAGTCCAGGATCCAGTTGCAGAGGGAGGTGTTCAGTCCCAGGGTCCTAAGCTTTGCGATGAGCTTGGAGGGAACAATGGTGTTGAACGCTGAGCTGTAGTCAATGAACAGAATTCTCACATAGGCATTCCTCTTATCTAGGTGGGTGAGGGCAGTGTGGCGTGCAATTGAGATTCCATCGTTGACGGATCTGTTGGGGCGGTATGCAAATTGGAGTGGGTCTAAGGTGTCTGAGATGGAGTTGAGATGTGCCATGACCAGCCTCTCAAAGCACTTCATGATTACAGAAGTGAGTGCTACAGGGCGGTAGTCATTGTGGCATGAAGCCTTAGAGTTCTTGGGAACAGGAATTATGGTGGTCATCTTAAAATGTGTGGGGATTACAGACTGGGACAAGGAGAAGTTGAAAATGACTGTGAATATATACCTGCCAACTGTTCTGCGCATGCTCTGAGGACGCGCACTGGAATATCATCGGGCCCGCAGCCTTGCGTGTGTTGACCTGATTAAAGACTTTACTCCTTCTGCCTCAGACAGTGAGACCACCCAATCTTCTGAGTCGGAGGTGGCCATCACACCCAACACGATGTTGTTATTGTCAAAGTGGGCATAAAATGTATTGAGTTTGTCTGATATTATGTTACTTTATGATTTTTTACTTTAGTTTATTTGGTAAAAAATTCTTAACTCTTGAACTGCACTGTTGGTTAAGGGCTTGTAAGTAAGCATTTCACGGTAGGGTCTACACTTGTTGTATTCGGCGCATGTGACAAATAAAGTTTGATTTGATTTGATTAAAAGAGAGATCGTTGGGCTGATCTCATCTGGGTATTCCTTTGTAATCTGTAATGGACTGTAGCCCCTGCCACATGTGGCGGGCATCGCCGCCTGTGTAATATGAGTCCACCTTATTCCTATATTGTCCTTTTGCTCATTTGATGACTCTGCGGAGGTCATAGCGGGACTTCTTGTACTTGTTCCTGTCCTCAGCCGTAACCTCAGGGTTAGCCCTGTATGTGGTTGCCCTATCCTTTAGTTTAGCTCCATCCTCACTGTTAACTGTGGGGAAAACATCACTGAAGCATTGCCTAATGAGGCCGGTAACGGAGGGGGTTAGCTCGTCAATGTTATCGGTAGAGTCTCTAAACATATTCCAATCAGTGCTAACAAACCAGTCCTGTAGCATAATCTCTGATTCTGGAGACCATTCCTCAATGGAGCAAGACACGGTAATTCCTGTTTGAGCTTCTGCTTGTAAACAGGAAGCAGGAGTATGGAGTCATGATCTGATTTCCCGAATGGCGGACGAGGGAGTGCCTTGTATGCTTGCTTGCAGGTAGAATAACAGTGGTCTGCAGTGCCTTGCAAAAGTATTCATCGCCCTGGGCATTTTTCCTATTTTGTTGTATTACAACCTGTCATTTAAATGTATTTTTATTTGTATTTCATTTAATGGACATACACAAAATATTTCAAATTGGTGAAGTGAAATTTTGAAAAAAAAAGTTTATTTTAAATGTATTAAAAAAAAAAAAAAGTCGTACGTGTATATGTATTCACCCCCTTTGCTATGAAGTCCCTAAATAAGACCTGGTGCAACCAATTACCTTCAGAAGTCACATAGTTAAATAAAGTCCACCTGTGTGCAATCTAAGTGTCACATGATCTGTCACATGATCTCAGTAAAAATACACCTGTTCTGTAAGGCCCCAGAGTCTGCAACACCACTAAGCAAGGGGCACCACCAAGCAAGCGGCACCAGAAAGACCAAGGATCTCTCCAAACAGGTCAGGGACAAAGCTGTGGAGAAGTACCGATCAGGGTTGGGTTCTAAAAAAAATATCCCATGCTTTGAACATCCCACGGAGCACCATTAAATCCATTATTAAATATGGAAAGAATATGGCACCACAACAAACCTGCCAAGAGAAGGCCAGCCACCAAAATTCACAGACCAGGCAAGGAGGGCATTAATCAAAAAGGCAACAAAAAGACCAATGATAACCCTGAAGGAGCTGCAAAGCTCCGCCAAAAGGCATGTGGGAGACTCTCCAAACATATGGAAGAAAGTACTCGGAGTGATGAGAGCTTTTTGGCCATCAAGGAAAACTCTATGTCTGGCACAAATCCAACACCTCTCATCACCCTGAGAACACCATCCCCACAGTGAAGCATGGTGGTGGCAGCATCATGCTGCGGGGATGTTTTTCATTGGCAGGGACTGGGAAACTGGTCAGAATTGAAGGAATGATGGATGGCGCTAAATACAGGGAAATTCTTGAGGGAAAACTCTTTCAGTCTTCCAGAGATTTGAGACTGGGACGGAGGTTCACCTTCCAGCGGAACAATGACCCTAAGTATAGTCCCTAAGCAACACTCAAGTGGTTTAAGGGGAAACATTTAAATGTTTTGGAATGGCCTAGTCAAAGCCCAGTCCACAATCCAATTGAGAATCTGTGGTATGACTTAAAGATTGCTGTACACCAGCAGAACCCATCCAACTTGAAGGAGCTGGAGCAGTTTTGCCTTGAAGAATGGGCAAAAATCCCAGTGGCTAGATGTGCCAAGCTTATAGAGACATACCCCAAGAGACTTGCAGCTGTAATTGCTGCAAAAGGTGTCTCTACAACGTATTTACTTTGGGGGGGTGAATAGTTATGCACGCTCAAGTTTTCAGTTTTTTCGTCTTATTTTTTGTTTGTTTCACAATAAAAAATATATTGCATCTTCACAAACTTCACACATTTTAATTCCAGGTTGTAAGGCAACAAAATAGTGAAAATGACAAGGGGGGAGAATTATTTTGCAAGATGCTGTAGGACTTTATCACCCCTAGTGGCAAGGGAGACGTGTTGATGGAAGTTGGGCATCGCGTCTCTTCTGGCAACCAGAAAAGCATCCCCTGGATGTACATTTTCCTGCTTTGTTATAGCATCGTACATTCAGTTCCAGCTTATTTGTCTTGTCCTGAAAACTCCCTCGGGAGGTAAAAGGGTCGGCATTTGACCATCAGGTATTCCAAGGTGGGTGAACAATGGGTCGACACTTTCATTCACCATGCTCAAGTCAGGACAACAGTTGATGTTGATGAAGAGGCAAACCCCTCCCCCCTCTATTTCCCCAACTCCACTGTCCTGTCCGCAAAGTGAATGGAGAGGTCATCGAGTTAGATAGCCACGAGGGGTATCTTGTCCGAGAGCCATGTTTCAGAAAAGCAGAGAATATTGCAGTTTCGAGAGTTAACAAATTCGCGATCGGAGGTGATCCATTTTATTATCAAGTGACTTGGCCAGTAGAATGGAGGAAAGAGGTGGCCGGTTCTCCATTTGCCTTAATCTCGCCAGGATCCCCCCCCCCCCCCCCCACAATTACAGAATGAGCACAGATGAGTCGAATTTTGAGATAAGTAACTGCCAATCGCCTCCCGGGTGGCGCAGTGGTTAGGGGCGCTGTACTGCAGCGCCAGCCGTGCCATCAGAGTCCCTGGGTTCGCGCCCAGGCTCTGTCGTAACCGGCCGCGACCGGGAGGTCCGTGGGGCGACGCACAATTGGCCTATTGTCGTCCGGGTTAGGGAGGGCTTGGTCGGTAGGGATGTCCTTGTCTCATCGCGCACCAGCGACAGCGCAGTGCGCCCGGCCCGCCACAAGGTTGCCAGGTGCACGGTGTATCCTCCGACACATTGGTGCGGCTGGCTTCCGGGTTGGATGCGCGCTGTGTTAAGAAGCAGTACGGCTGGTTGGGTTGTGTATCGGAGGATGCATGACTTTCAACCTTCGTCTCTCCCGAGCCCGTACGGGAGTTGTAGCGATGAGACAAGATAGTAGCTACTACAACAATTGGATACCACGAAATTGGGGAGAAAAAGGGGGTAAAATTTACAAAAAAAAAAAAAAAGTAACTCTCATGTTCAAAAGTTCTTGTTGGTGTAACAGTATAACTTTAGACCATCCCCTCGCCCATACCCGGGCGTGAACCAGGGACCGACCCTCTGCACACATCAACAACAGTCACCCACGAAGCATCGCTCCACAAAACCGCGGCCCTTGCTGAGCAAGGGGAACTACTACTTCAAGGTCTCAGAGCAAGTGACGTCACCGATTGAAACGCTATTTAGCGTGCACCACCGCTAACTAAGCTAGCCGTTTCACATCAGTTACACTCACCCCCCTTTTGACCTCCTCCTTTTCCGCAGCAACCAGTGATCCGGGTCAATGTAACAGTATAACTTTATACCGTCCCCTCGCCTATACCCTGGCGCGAACCAGGGACCCTCTGCACACATCAACAACAGTCACCCTCGAAGCATCGTTATCCATCGCTCCACAAAAGCAGAGCAAGGGGAACTACTACTTCAAGGTCTCAGAACAAGTGACGTCACCGATTGAAACGCTATTTAGCGCGCACCACCGCTAACTAAGCTAGCCGTTTCACATCCGTTACATTGGTTGTAAGAAATGACAGGGGATACATTTTGTGAAAAGAAAGTAAAGATAAACGACAAAAGAATCACAAAATAGCAAAGTTGGGTCGAAGCTTGTAAAACGGCGGCCATCCAGTATGGCGCCATGTTCGTCTTGATAGTGAAGCAGGGATTCATTGTGGCAGAGATCACTACATCTATGAGAGAGGGACGCTGCAGGCTCCACTCCCAGTACAACACACAGATGTTGAGACTGTCTCCCTTTCATCTCCACTGGCTCACTCACAAACACGCATATACGAATGTACACACCACACATGCACGCATGTGCACCCACAGGTAACTGCACACACACTTTCATCCCCTCTCCCTCCTCTTATATAATTCTGTTCCACATGTACGTGCGCCCTGGTGGTGGGGTTGTTATGGAAACCCAGGTTAGGCAGTGTGTGTGTGTGTGTGTGTGTGTGTGTGTGTGTGTGTGTGTGTGTGTGTGTGTGTGTGTGTGTGAGCTGGTGTGTGTGTGTCTGTGTGTGTGTGTGTGTGTGTGTGTGTGTGTGTGTGTGTGTGTGTGTGTGTGTGTGTGTGTGTGTGTGTGTGAGTGAGTGAGTGAGTGAGTGAGTGAGTGAGTGAGTGAGTGAGTGAGTGAGTGAGTGAGTGAGTGAGTGAGTGAGTGAGTGAGTGAGTGAGTGAGACAGACAGAGCACAGACAGAGCAAGAGAGAGACAGGGAGAGAAATATAAAGAATAATGTTGTTTAATTGATTTAACAGTGAGCTCTGGAGCGTGTCTACAGCTTCACCTCTCTAAAGGATTCAAGGTGCCTTTTTTGCCAGAGGAGCAGCTGCACTACCTGTTCCCATTTGTACTGTTCTGAGCTACACACACACACATTGTGACGGTCCTCAGTCCCAGCGAGGGGTAAGTAATTAACATTGGTTGAGGGTAATGATCACTAAGGGGGATGAGAGGAGAGGCTCCACTGAAGTATTCTCTCTAATTACTTTCTGCCCCTACACCTAATGGAGCTGGTGTGTGTGTGTTTGGGAGCTGGTGTGTGTGTGTATGGGAGCTGGTGTGTGTGTGTATGGGATCTGGTGTGTGTGTGTATGGGATCTGGTGTGTGTGTGTATGGGAGCTGGTGTGTGTGTGTGTGTGTGTGTGTGTGTGTGTGTGTGTGTGTGTGTGTGTGTGTGTGTGTGTGTGTGTGTGTGTGTGTGTGTGTGTGTGTGTGTGTGTGTATGGGAGCTGGAGTGTGTGTATGGGAGCTGGTGTGTGTGTGTATGGGAGCTGGTGTGTGTGTGTATGGGATCTGGTGTGTGTGTGTGTATGGGATCTGGTGTGTGTGTGTATGGGAGCTGGTGTGTGTGTGTGTGTGTGTGTGTGTGTGTGTGTGTGTGTGTGTGTGTGTGTGCGTGCGTGCGTGTGTGTGTGTATGTATATTCCTAATATGGAACAGGCACTCTCTTCCACTATGGTCCAAGGACTGCCTCAGCTCTCTATTCTTCCATCAGTACTAAACTCCAGCCACTCCTGCTGAGAAACACTTCAAGTCCCTGACTCTGAACTGCTCCACTGAACACACCATGTGGACCGATGTGGAAAAGTGGTCCAAATCCAATAGAGTGATCAAGGCAGCACTGTACATCAAGTTACCCAGGTATTTACACTGTTTAGAAAGTTATAACTGGTAGTTATACAAAGCTGATGTATGCTGTAATGAAGTCTGATATAACATATACAGTGCCTTGCGAAAGTATTCGGCCCCCTTGAACTTTGCGACCTTTTGCCACATTTCAGGCTTCAAACATAAAGATATAAAACTGTATTTTTTTGTGAAGAATCAACAACAAGTGGGACACAGTCATGAAGTGGAACGACATTTATTGGATATTTCAAACTTTTTTAACAAATCAAAAACTGAAAAATTGGGCGTGCAAAATTATTCAGCCCCTTTACTTTCAGTGCAGCAAACTCTCTCCAGAAGTTCAGTGAGGATCTCTGAATGATCCAATGTTGACCTAAATGACTAATGATGATAAATACAATCCACCTGTGTGTAATCAAGTCTCCGTATAAATGCACCTGCACTGTGATAGTCTCAGAGGTCCGTTAAAAGCGCAGAGAGCATCATGAAGAACAAGGAACACACCAGGCAGGTCCGAGATACTCTTGTGTGGAAGTTTAAAGCCGGATTTGGATACAAAAAGATTTCCCAAGCTTTAAACATCCCAAGGAGCACTGTGCAAGCGATAATTTTGAAATGGAAGGAGTATCAGACCACTGCAAATCTACCAAGACCTGGCCGTCCCTCTAAACTTTCAGCTCATACAAGGAGAAGACTGATCAGAGATGCAGCCAAAAGGCCCATGATCACTCTGGATGAACTGCAGAGATCTACAGCTGAGGTGGGAGACTCTGTCCATAGGACAACAATCAGTCGTATATTGCACAAATCTGGCCTTTATGGAAGAGTGGCAAGAAGAAAGCCATTTCTTAAAGATATCCATAAAAAGTGTCGTTTAAAGTTTGCCACAAGCCACCTGGGAGACACACCAAACATGTGGAAGAAGGTGCTCTGGTCAGATGAAACCAAAATTGAACTTTTTGGCAACAATGCAAAATGTTATGTTTGGCGTAAAAGCAACACAGCTGAACACACCATCCCCACTGTCAAACATGGTGGTGGCAGCATCATGGTTTGGGCCTGCTTTTCTTCAGCAGGGACAGAGAAGATGGTTAAAATTGATGGGAAGATGGATGGAGCCAAATACAGGACCATTCTGGAAGAAAACCTGATGGAGTCTGCAAAAGACCTGAGACTGGGACGGAGATTTGTCTTCCAACAAGACAATGATCCAAAACATAAAGCAAAATCTACAATGGAATGGTTCAACAATAAACATATCCAGGTGTTAGAATGGCCAAGTCAAAGTCCAGACCTGAATCCAATCGAGAATCTGTGGAAAGAACTGAAAACTGCTGTTCACAAATGCTCTCCATCCAACCTCACTGAGCTCGAGCTGTTTTGCAAGGAGGAATGGGAAAAAATGTCAGTCTCTCGATGTGCAAAACTGATAGAGACATACCCCAAGCGACTTACAGCTGTAATCGCAGCAAAAGGTGGCGCTACAAAGTATTAACTTAAGGGGCTGAATAATTTTGCACGCCCAATTTTTCAGTTTTTGATTTGTTAAAAAAGTTTGAAATATCCAATAAATGTCGTTCCACTTCATGATTGTGTCCCACTTGTTGTTGATTCTTCACAAAAAAATACAGTTTTATATCTTTATGTTTGAAGACTGAAATGTGGTAAAAGGTCGCAAAGTTCAAGGGGGCCGAATACTTTCGCAAGGCACTGTATCTACATGTAGAACATGAAGTATCATTTCCATATTGAGAGTTACACACCCATATTGAGCTAGCCTAGAGATGTTAGTGTAAACTGTACTATGTTGCTGTGAGCAGCTGGCTGCTGTTTGCCTGCAGGCGGTCTGCTGTTCTGACGGCTAAACACAGAAAGCAGTGGTGCAGCTAACACAGCTAACACAGCTAACACAGCTAACACAGGACTGCCATCTAGTCTGGAGAAGACGGAGACTTAGGGGGAGGCGAAGACAGATACAGACTCAGTCAAGCTCTATTGCCCAAACTCGCACACCCCCCTCTCCCCTACTCTCTCTGCCCCTCTCTGTTGTTGGAAATTAACTCCATTGAGGACTTAGGTAGCTATCCAGTATGATGTGATTCAGAGGGAGATCTAAGTGGAAGTACCAATCTTCGTAGCAATTACTAATACACCACCATTCAGTTAAAGAACCCAAAGCCAGACAGACTGGTGACCTGAAGAAGAAGTCACAGTATTCAAGACATCTAGGCTACATCATCTAACGTGGGACAACAGCCTCAAATCTGGCTAATATAATGGCATTGGTCTGTTCAGTTCAGTCTTGATACTCACACTAACATAATAAACACAGTTTTTGGCAAATCAGCTGTTGGCTGAGTCCTTAAAACCAACGTGGAGATAGACACGGCCGCCCCTTGGGACAGGAAATGTCAGGAAATGTCATATCGTAGTTATCTTCTCAGAGATGATTTTGTACAATACTATATCCCCCCACTGGCATTCATAGAAATGAGGGTTGAGGCATTTTGTTAAACAATCTTTCACTTATCGCTCATTTAAATCAACCCAGAGGAGGCAAAGCAACATCAGGAGAGAGAGAGGGATGTAGTGAGAGAGAGGGAGGGAGAGAGAAAGGTGAGGGAGGGGGGATGTAGTGAGACAGAGAGAGACAGAGAGAGAGAGAGAGAAGCTATATTTTATTTCCAAAAGCCAATAAGAAAAATACATTACATTACTTTATAAGGACTGAATGCTAAATTAAGGCTGCCAAGCTTGATACAGCTTCAATTAGCACTGACGTGTCAAGTGAGAGGTGTCAAAGCCCTTTAGCCAAACTATGGCAGGAAAGTACCACAGTCTACTCCAACCAAATGGAGAGGCCTTAGAAGCTGCCGCTTGCTGTTCAGAGTTTATTAAAATATAGTACCATGTGTATGTAAAGAATGATAAGGCAAGAAAATATCACAAAATTAAGCTTATGGAGAACTATTATAAAAATGGGAACATCAGCAACCTCATCTTCTACACAAACCAGGGGGGGGGGGGGGTGTTAACGAGGGGTGAAAGCTCAGGATACTAGACAACGAGGACTTTGAGTCAGCTAATATAAATCTGTACAAGTCTGGAACAGTATTGGTACAGGGCAACCACAAACAGTTTCAGCTGGACTTTCACCTAATCAAAGAATTAGCCCAGCAGGAAGAACAGAGCACTAAAGGAGAGGATCAGACTGCTGGAGGAGAGGGTGAGGGGGATGGTGTGTGACAGAGAACAACCCACTATAAAGGTGGCTACCCCGCAGAGAAGCCAGCAGAACAGCTCACTTCAGCACCCGACAAAAGTCTCGACACCACAGCAGAATAGTCCAAATCAGACCCGGACCATAGAGTCGACACCACAGCAGAACAGTCCACATCAGACCTGGACCATAGAGTCGACACCACAGCAGAACAGTCCACATCAGACCCTGACCATAGAGTCGACACCACAGCAGAACAGTCCAAATCAGACCCGGACCATAGAGTCGACACCACAGCAGAACAGTCCACATCAGACCTGGACCATAGAGTCGACACCACAGCAGAACAGTCCACATCAGACCCTGACCATAGAGTCGACACCACAGCAGAACAGTCCACATCAGACCCTGACCATAGAGTCGACATCACAGCAGAACAGTCCACATCAGACCCTGACCATAGCGTTAACATCACAGCAAAACATAGAAATGAAGAACCCAGGGGATCTCACCCCCTCTGAGCACTCCCCTGTAAGCCAACCTGATAGCCCTCCTGACAACCACCCACACCCACTGAGGACATACACAAGACACAGATACTCCTTATGGACTCAAATGGGAAAAATATAGAAGAAAATAAACATTTTCCCAAACACAGTGTGTCTAAACTTTGGTGTCTAAACACCCAGCGCGCCCTTGATCTTCTGTCTGAGGACCAACTAGGTTCACCTAGCCACATAATACACACAGCAAGAAAGGGTGGCCACAGCACTGAAGGGAGTGATTGAAAAAGCTTCTTCTACTTTCCACAAAATCTCCACCCTGCTACCATGAAAAGACTTCCACCCTGCTACCATACAGCAGGTAAACGCAAGTATTTCCCATGACTGTGCCTCAAAACCAAATGTTTTCCTGGCCCACCACTCCACTCTGGACTTGAACAGCCTCTATCACCAGGTCCACCTATACAAGGCAGCAGTGCACACCTTCGCAGACCTACATCCAGACCACAACACCACCAAAGTCAACCATGCCTACACCCCATTTAGGCCCCCAAAAATCAGACCTATGCCCCTCCTGCCCACCCCAAACAGGCCCAACCAAGCACCCCACCTCCTGAAAGAGGGCCTCAACATGGAAGTCACACATATGCCCAGGCTGTGAGTGGGCAAACAGGCCCAACCCCCACTCTTACACTAGACTAAGCCAATGGCATGTACCAGATGCTCAGGAGGCTCTGCTCACACTTACTAGGCTGAGGCCAAACCACACGACCAACAACATTGGACACTTTATGGAACACAAAGCCTTCACTATCTCATCCTGGAATATTCAAAGCCTGAGGTCATCGGTCTTTGGCCTGAAGAGCAGGAATCTGGACTTCATCAAAGAATTCGGAAATACAGACCTTGTCATCCTGTATATATCAATAATGTAGCTCTTACTGCGGGTGATTCCTTGATCCACCTCTACGCAGACGACACCATTCTGTATACTTCTGGCCCATCTTTGGACACTGTGTTAACAAACCTCCAAACAAGCTTCAATGCCATACAACACTCCTTCCGTGGCCTCCAACTGCTCTTAAACGCAAGTAAAACTAAATGCATGCTCTTCGACCGATC
Organism: Oncorhynchus mykiss; assembly: GCF_057628025.1. Lineage (NCBI taxonomy): Eukaryota > Metazoa > Chordata > Actinopteri > Salmoniformes > Salmonidae > Oncorhynchus > Oncorhynchus mykiss. The sequence goes on along the minus strand of NC_143023.1, from coordinate 76,827,802 downwards.
GCTGCCCACACCCGCCCGCCCGACTAGCATCACTACACTGGATGGTTCTGACTTATGAATATGAATATGTGGACAACTACAAATACCTAGGTGTCTGGCTAGACTGTAAGCTCTCCTTCCAGACTCATATTAAGCATCTCCAATCCAAAATTAAATCTAGAATCGGCTTCCTATTTCGTAACAAAGCTTCCTTCACTCACGCTGTCAAACATACCCTCGTGAAACTGACAATCCTCCCAATCCTCGACTTCGGTGATGCCATTTACAAAATAGCCTCCAACACTCTACTCAGCAAACTGGATGCAGTCTATTACAGTGCCATCCGTTTTTTCACCAAAGCCCCATATACTACCCACCACTGCGACCTGTATGCTCTCGTTGGCTGGCCCACGCTACATATTCGTCGCCAGACCGACTGGCTCCAGGTCATCTATAAGTCTTTGCCTTATCTCAGCTCACTGGTCACCATAACAACACCCACATGTAGCACGCGCTCCAGCAGGTATATTTCACTGGTCATCCCCAAAGCCAACACCTTGTTTGGCCGCCTTTCCTCCCAGTTCTCTGCTGCCAATGACTGGAACGAATTGCAAAAATCACTGAAGTTGGAGACTTACATCTCCCTCACTAACTTTAAGTGTCAGCTGTCAGAGCAGTTTACCGATCACTGCAGCTGAACATAGCCCATCCGATAGCCCATCCAACTACCTACCTCATCCCCATATTGTTTTTATTTACTTTTTTTTGCTCTTTTGCACACCAGTATTTCTACTTGCACATCATAATCTGCACATCTATCACTCCAGTGTTAATTTGCTAGATTGTAATTACTTCGCTATTATGGCCTATTTATTGCCTTACCTCCCTACTCCATTTGCACACATTGTATATAGATTTTTCTATTGTGTTATTGACTGTACTTTTTTTATCCCACTGCTTTGCTTTATATTGGCCAGGTCGCAGTTGTAAATGAGAACTTGTTCTCAACTGGCCTACCTGGTTAAATAAAGGTGGGAAAAAAATAAATAGAAAACAAGAAACCTGGTGTAGAGGAGACGGACCCACTGGTTGCCCTCTAGGTTACAGAGCGCTGGTAGTCCCATCCACCAAACTACCTGGTGTGAAACACGGAAGGGACTCAGGGGGTATGCTAATTTGATATAGAGCAGACCTAACTCACTCCATTAAATTAATCAAAACAGGAACATTTTACATTTGGCTAGAAATTCAAAAGCAAATTATCTTAACAGAGAAAAATGTCCTCCTGTGTGCTACCTATATCCCCCCACTAGAATCCCCATACTTTAAATGAAGACAGCTTCTCCATCCTGGAGGGGGAAATCAATCATTTCCAGACCCAGGGACATGTACTAGTCTGTGGCGACCTAAATGCCAGAACCAGACAAGAACCTGACACCGTCAGCACACAGGGGTACAAACACCTGCCTGGAGGTGACATCATTCCCTCCCCCATATGCCCCCAAAGGCACAACTATGACAACATATCCAACAAAACGGATTACAACTCCTGCAGCTCTGTCACACGCTGGGTATGTACATAGTCAATGGTAGGCTTCGAGGGGACTCCTATGGTAGGTACACCTATAGCTCATCTCTTGGCAGTAGTAATGTAGACTACTTTATCACTGACCTCAACCCAGAGTCTCTCAGAGCGTTCACAGTCAGCCCACTGACACCCTTATCAGACCACAGCAAAATCACAGTCTTCTTGAACGGAGCAATACTCAATCATAAGGCATCAAAGCCAAAGGAACTGAGTAACATTAAGAAATGCAAGAGATGGAAGGAATGTAGTTTGGAAACCTACCAAAAAACAATTAGGCAACAACAAATTCTATCCCTTTTAGACAACTTCCTGGACAAGACGTTCCACTGTAATAGTGAAGGTGTAATCTTGGCAGTAGAAAATCTTAACAGTATATTTGACTTCTCAGCTTCCCTATCAAATCTAAAAAATCTCAAATAGAAAACCAAAGAAAATGAACAACAATGACAAATGGTTTGATGAAGAATGCAAAAATCTAAGAAAGAAATTGAGAAACCTGTCCAACCCAAAATATAAAGACCGGAAAACCCGAGTCTAGACCAGAATTAGGCCGATAACCGCTAATTGTCAAAATCCAGAAAAGAGCCGTTAAATTCTACAACCACCTAAAAGGAAGCGATTCCCAAACCTCCCATAACAAAGCTATCACCTACAGAGAGATGAACCTGGAGAAGTAAGCAAGCTGGTCCTGGGGCTCTGTTCACAAACACACCCCACAGAGCCCCAGGGCAGAAACACAATTAGACCCAACAAAATAATGAGAAAACAAAATGATAATTACTTGACACATTGGATAGAATTAACAAAAAAACTGAGCAAACTAGAATGCTATTTGGCCCTAAACAGAGAGTACACAGTGGCAGAATACTTGACCACTGTGACTGACCCAAACTTAAGGAAAGCTTTAACTATGTACAGTCTCAGTCAGCATAGTCTTGCTATTGAAAAAGGTCACCATAGGCAGACCTGGCTCTCAAGAGAAGACAGGCTATGTACACACTGCCCACAAAATTAGATGGAAACTCAGATGCACTTCCTAACTTCCTGCCCAATGTATGACCATATTAGAGACACATATTTCCCTCAGATTACACAGATCAACAAAGAATTCGAAAGCAAACCCAATTTTGATAAACTCCCATATCTACGGGGTGAAACACCACTGTGTGCCATCACAGCAGCAATACAGTGCCTTGCGAAAGTATTCGGCCCCCTTGAACTTTGCGACCTTTTGCCACATTTCAGGCTTCAAACATAAAGATATAAAACTGTATTTTTTTGTGAAGAATCAACAACAAGTGGGACACAATCATGAAGTGGAACGACATTTATTGGATATTTCAAACTTTTTTAACAAATCAAAAACTGAAAAATTGAGCGTGCAAAATTATTCAGCCCCTTTACTTTCAGTGCAGCAAACTCTCTCCAGAAGTTCAGTGAGGATCTCTGAATGATCCAATGTTGACCTAAATGACTAATGATGATAAATACAATCCACCTGTGTGTAATCAAGTCTCCGTATAAATGCACCTGCACTGTGATAGTCTCAGAGGTCCGTTAAAAGCGCAGAGAGCATCATGAAGAACAAGGAACACACCAGGCAGGTCCGAGATACTGTTGTGAAGAAGTTTAAAGCCGGATTTGGATACAAAAATATTTCCCAAGCTTTAAACATCCCAAGGAGCACTGTGCAAGCGATAATATTGAAATGGAAGGAGTATCAGACCACTGCAAATCTACCAAGACCTGGCCGTCCCTCTAAACTTTCAGCTCATACAAGGAGAAGACTGATCAGAGATGCAGCCAAGAGGCCCATGATCACTCTGGATGAACTGCAGAGATCTACAGCTGAGGTGGGAGACTCTGTCCATAGGACAACAATCAGTTGTATATTGCACAAATCTGGCCTTTATGGAAGAGTGGCAAGAAGAAAGCCATTTCTTAAAGATATCCATAAAAAGTGTAGTTTAAAGTTTGCCACAAGTCACCTGGGAGACACACCAAACATGTGGAAGAAGGTGCTCTGGTCAGATGAAACCAAAATTGAACTTTTTGGCAACAATGCAAAACGTTATGTTTGGCGTAAAAGCAACACAGCTGAACACACCATCCCCACTGTCAAACATGGTGGTGGCAGCATCATGGTTTGGGCCTGCTTTTCTTCAGCAGGGACAGGGAAGATGGTTAAAATTGATGGGAAGATGGATGGAGCCAAATACAGGACCATTCTGGAAGAAAACCTGATGGAGTCTGCAAAAGACCTGAGACTGGGACGGAGATTTGTCTTCCAACAAGACAATGATCCAAAACATAAAGCAAAATATACAATGGAATGGTTCAAAAATAAACATATCCAGGTGTTAGAATGGCCAAGTCAAAGTCCAGACCTGAATCCAATCGAGGATCTGTGGAAAGAACTGAAAACTGCTGTTCACAAATGCTCTCCATCCAACCTCACTGAGCTCGAGCTGTTTTGCAAGGAGGAATGGGAAAAAATGTCAGTCTCTCGATGTGCAAAACTGATAGAGACATACCCCAAGCGACTTACAGCTGTAATCGCAGCAAAAGGTGGCGCTACAAAGTATTAACTTAAGGGGGCTGAATAATTTTGCACGCCCAATTTTTCAGTTTTTGATTTGTTAAAAAAGTTTGAAATATCCAATAAATGTCGTTCCACTTCATGATTGTGTCCCACTTGTTGTTGATTCTTCACAAAAAAATACAGTTTTATATCTTTATGTTTGAAGCCTGAAATGTGGCAAAAGGTCGCAAAGTTCAAGGGGGCCGAATACTTTCGCAAGGCACTGTATTTGTGACCTGTTGCCATGAGAAAAGGGCAACCAGTGAAGAACAAACACCATTGTAAATACAACCTATATTTATTTTTATTTATTTTCCCTTTTGACTTTAACCATTTGTACATCGTTACAACACTGTATATATATAATATGACATTTGCAACGTCTTTATTATTTTGGAACTTCTGTGAGTGTAATGTTTACTGTTCATTTTTATTGTTTATTTCATTTTTGTATTTTATCTACTTCACTTGCTTTGGCAATGTTAACATATGTTTCCCATGCCAATAAAGCCCCTTGAATTGAATTGAGAGAGAGAGAAGCAAAGAGAGGAGTAAGAGATTCATGTGACTCAATTAGCAGAGGAGTTGTAGCGTGTTTTCTCCATTATGCTACTTTGCTAATGCTAATCCCTTCCTCTGAGGCTGAACAATTAGCACATTGCAAAGCTCCTGTTTGATATTGAGATTTCCAACTGTGTGTGTGTGTGTGTGTGTGTGTGTGTGTGTGTGTGTGTGTGTGTGTGTGTGTGTGTGTGTGTGTGTGTGTGTGTGTGTGTGTGTGTGCGTGAGTGTGAGTGTGCGTGTGTATTCCTAATATGTGTGTAGAAACCCCTAACTCCTGTGTTTGATATAGAGATTTCCTTAATTTCCATCAGACATTTACATTGTTTGGTAAAAACAGGTTCCTCATCCTCTCCTAGGACATGAACACACACAGCTATGTGTGAAACAGGCTAAAACAGATGTTTAATTTAGATGAACAAGTCCTTCAACTTACCATGACATCAACACCAGACTAACAAATACCTTTTGAAGAAAATGTAATAACTAGTGTGATAAGGTACAGTAAATATGTCATAGCATTTGATCACATCATAACAGCGTGATAATGTTTGTGAACGATATTTTGTTGTTGCTTTTTTGCAGCTTCAGCAACTAACCAGCACAACTTTCCAATTATTGTCCGCATTTAAACAGTGCTTCAAAACAGAGTGAGTCCATAGGAGCCAGCATGTTTGTCTGTGTCAATTCTCTGTGGTTCAGTATCTGACAGCTCTCTGAGCTCTGATTTGCAGGCACACAGCCAGATTGGGATTTTACTGAGGCCCAGTGAATATTTACACCCTTTTAAACATTAAACCAGCTGGGGACACACAGAGCAGAAGGAACAGGGTGGGAAGGAGACCACTGCCCAGTTCACTATTTGATAGAAATAGGCCTAATCTGCTGTTTTTCTTTTATAAAAGTTTTATAGTCTGAACTATCTGAACATAACTGCAGGATTTACTTGTGTGTGTAACTTGTGAAATAACAGTATGTGGTGTGATTACTTAACATTCACATCCAGGGCTTAACATTCTGCTTCCTATATCTGCGTCCCTTCACACTTGCACGCGCACACACAAACACAAGGTCTTTGGCTCTCACTAATCATTCCATCCATTTCCTTTATTAATGCAAATGACAGCGTTGAAGCAACACAGAGAATAATGGAGTGTTGTACTCCAGTAAAATAAAATACTTCAATTTAAACACCATTCATCTCTTTCACGCTCTCCCCACTCTCATTCTATCTCTGGCTCCCCCTCGCTTTCTCTCTTCTCTGTCCCTACTTCCCTTTCTCGCTTCTCTGTCCATACCTCCCCTTTTCTCTCTTCTCTGTCCCTACTTCCCTTTCTCTCTTCTCTGTCCCTACTTCCCTTTCTATCTTCTCTGTCCCTACCTCGCTTTCTCTCTTCTCTGTCCATACTTCCCTTTCTCTCTTCTCTGTCCATACCTGCCCTTTCACCCTTCTCTGTCCCTACCTCCCCTTTCTCTCTTCTCTGTCCCTACCTCCCTTTCTCCCTTCTCTGTCCATACCTCCCCTTTCTCCCTTCTCTGTCCCTACCTCCCCTTTCTCTCTTCTCTGTCCCTACCTCCCTTTCTCTCTTCTCTGTCCCTACCTCCCTTTCTCTCTTCTCTGTCCCTACCTTCCTTTCTCTCTTCTCTGTCCATACCTCCCTTTCTCTCTTCTCTGTCCATACCTCCCTTTCTCTCTTCTCTGTCTGTACCTCCCTTTCTCTCTTCTCTGTCTCTACCTTCCTTTCTCTCTTCTCTGTCCCTACCTTCCTTTCTCTTTCTTCTCTGTCCATACCTCCCTTTCTCTCTTCTCTGTCCATACCTCCCTTTCTCTCTCTTCTCTGTCCATACCTCCATTTCTCTCTTCTCTGTCCCTACCTCCCTTTCTCTCTTCTCTGTCCCTACCTACCTCCCTTTCTCTCTTCTCTGTCCCTACCTACCTCCCTTTCTCTCTTCTCTGTCCCTACCTACCTCCCTTTCTCTCTTCTCTGTCCCTACCTTCCTTTCTCTCTTCTCTGTCCATACCTCCCTTTCTCTCTTCTCTGTCCATACCTCCCTTTCTCTCTTCTCTGTCCGTACCTCCCTTTCTCTCTCTTCTCTGTCCCAACAATCCTTTCTCTCTTCTCTGTCCCTACCTCCCTTTCTCTCTTCTCTGTCCATACCTCCCTTTCTCTCTCTTCTCTGTCCATACCTCCCATTCTCTCTTCTCTGTCCCTACCTCCCTTTCTCTCTTCTCTGTCCCTACCTACCTCCCTTTCTCTCTTCTCTGTCCATACCTCCCTTTCTCTCTTCTCTGTCCCTACCTACCTCCCTTTCTCTCTTCTCTGTCCATACCTCCCTTTCTCTCTTCTCTGTCCCTACCTCCCTTTCTCTCTTCTCTGTCCCTACCTCCCTTTCTCTCTTCTCTGTCCCTACCTACCTCCCTTTCTTTCTTCTCTGTCCATACCTCCCTTTCTCTCTTCTCTGTACGTAACTCCCTTTCTCTCTTCTCTGTCCGTACCTCCCTTTCTCTCTTCTCTGTCCCTACCTCCCTTGCTCTCTTCTCTGTCTCTACCTCCCTTTCTCTCTTCTCTGTCCATACCTCCCTTTCTCTCTTCTCTGTCCCTACCCCCCTTTCTCTCTTCTCTTCTCTGTCCCTACCTCCCTTTCTCTCTTCTCTGTCCCTACCTCCCTTTCTCTCTTCTCTGTCCCTACCTACCTCCCTTTCTCTCTTCTCTGTCCATACCTCCCTTTCTCTCTTCTCTGTACGTAACTCCCTTTCTCTCTTCTCTGTCCGTACCTCCCTTTCTCTCTTCTCTGTCCATACCTCCCTTTCTCTTGTGTCTGTCCCTACCTCCCTTTCTCTCTTCTCTGTCTCTACCTCCCTTTCTCTCTTCTCTGTCCTTACCTCCCTTTCTCTCTCCTCTGTACATACCCCCCTTTCTCTCTTCTCTGTCCCTACCTCCCTTTCTCTCTTCTCTGTCCCTATCTCCCTTTCTCTCTTCTTTGTCCATACCTCCCCTTTCTCTCTTATCTGTCCCTACCTCCCTTTCTCTCTTCTCTGTCCATACCTCCCTTTCTCTCTTCTCTGTCCCTACCTCCCTTTCTCTGTCCCTACCTCCCTTTCTCTCTTCTCTGTCTCTACCTCCCTTTCTCTCTTCTCTGTCCATACCTCCCTTTCTCTCTTCTCTGCCCCTACCCCGCTTTCTCTCTTCTCTGTCCCTACCTCCCTTTCTCTCTTCTCTGTCTCTACCTCCTATTCTCTCTTCTCTGTCCCTACCTCCCTTTCTCTCTTCTCTGTCCATAACTTCCTTTCTCTCTCTTCTCTGTCCATACCTCACTTTCTCTCTTCTCTGTCCACACCTCCCTTTCTCTCTTCTCTGTCCATACCTCCCTTTCTCTCTTCTCTGTCCCTACCTTCCTTTCTCTCTTCTCTGTCCCTACCTCCCTTTCTCTCTTCTCTGTCCATACCTCCCTTTCTCTCTCTTCTCTGTCCCTACCTCCCTTTCTCTCTTCTCTGTCCCTACCTCCTTTTCTCTCTTCTCTGTCCCTACCTCCCTTTCTCTCTTCTCTGTCCGTACCTCCCTTTCTCTCTTTGTCCATACCTCCCTTTCTCTCTTCTCTGTCCATACCTCCCTTTCTCTCTTCTCTGTCCCTACCTCCCTTTCTCTCTTATCTGTCCCTACCTACCTCCCTTTCTCTCTTCTCTGTCCATACCTACCTCCCTTCTGTCTTCTATGTACGTACCTCCCTTTCTCTCTTCTCTGTCCGTACCTCCCTTTCTCTCTTCTCTGTCCATACCTCCCTTTCTCTCGTCTCTGTCCCTACCTCCCTTTCTCTCTTCTCTGTCCATACTTCCCTTTCTCTCTTCTCTGTCCCTACCTCCCTTTCTCTCTTCTCTGTCCATACCTCCCTTTCTCTCTTCTCTGTCCATACCTCCCTTTCTCTCTTCTCTGTCCCTACCTCCCTTTCTCTCTTCTCTCTCCCTACCTACCTCCCTTTCTCTCTTCTCTGTCCCTACCTACCTTTCTCTCTTCTCTGTCCATACCTCCCTTTCTCTCTTCTCTGTCCATACCTCCCCTTTCTCTCTTTTCTGTCCATACCTCCCCTTTCTCTCTTCTCTCTCCCTACCTACCTCCCTTTCTCTCTTCTCTGTCCCTACCTCCCTTTCTCTCTTCTCTCTCCCTATCTACCTCACTATCTCTCTTTTCTGTCCATACCTCCCTTTCTCTCTTCTCTGTCCATACCTCCCTTTCTCTCTTCTCTGTCCATACCTCCCTTTCTCTCTTCTCTGTCCATACCTACCTCCCTTTCTCTCTTCTCTGTCCCTACCTCCCTTTCTCTCTTCTCTGTCCATACCTCCCTTTCTCTCTTCTCTGTCCATACCTCCCCTTTCTCTCTTCTCTCTCCCTACCTACCTCCCTTTCTCTCTTCTCTGTCCCTACCTCCCTTTCCCTCTTCTCTCTCCCGACCTACCTCCCTATCTCTCTTTTCTGTCCATTCCTCCCTTTCTCTCTTCTCTGTCCCTACCTCCCTTTCTTTCTTCTCTGTCCATACCTCCCTTTCTCTCTTCTCTGTCCCTACCTCCCTTTCTCTCTTCTCTGTCCGTACCTCCCTTTCTCTCTTCTCTGTCCATACCTCCCTTTCTCTCTCCTCTGTCCCTACCTCCCTTTCTCTCTTCTCTGTCCGTACCTACCTCCCGTTTTCTCTTCTCTGTCCCTACCTACCTCCCTTTCTCTCTTCTCTGTCCCTACCTCCCTTTCTCTCTTGCTCGCTCACTCTCTTGTATCTTGCTACCTCCCTCCCTCTCTCTCTCTTTCCCCTCCCTGCTCTCGCTCTCCCACATTCTCTTACTCTTCACCCAATGAGAGTGACTTTCAGTCTAACTATTGAATGTAAATGCCATGTGGTGGGTTAGTAGGAAGTAACACTAATATTCCTGATGAGTTTGATAATGCCAGAAGCTCTTAATTAGAGGAGGCTTAGGGCTTGGCTATACTGGCTGTATAGGCCTTTATCCTATCAGCTTCTCTCTCTCTTGCATACACACACATATGCAAACACACACACTCACACACGCGTGCAAGCACACACACATATACACCAAGTGGACAGTTTATTAGGTACCCCGTTCACGAAAATTGTTCACTCCTACAGACAGTGAGTCACGTGGCTTGTTATATAAAGCAGGCAGACAGGCATCAAGGTATTTAGTTACTGTTTGATTGAACGCTAGAATGGACAAAATGAGTGACCTTTGACTTTGAGCGTGGTATGATTATCGGTGCCAGGCGTGCTGGTTCCAGTATCTCAGATACATCCGGCCTCCTGGGCTTTTCACGCACGACAGTGTCCAGGGTTCACTGAGAATGGTGCTACAAACAAAAGACATTCTGCCAGAGGCAGTCCTGTGGGTAAAAACAGCTCCTTGATGAGAGGTCAAAGGAGAATGGCAAGAATCGTGCAAACTAACAGGCGAGCCACAAACAGGTGAGCCACAAACAGGCTAATAACGGTGCAGAATGGCATTTCGGAACACACAACTCGATAGTCCTTGTTACCGATGGGCTATTACAGCAGACGACCACACCGGGTTCCACTCCTATCAACTAAAAACAAGAAGAAGCGGCTCCAGTGGGCACGCAATCACCAACACTGGACAATTGAGGATAGGAAAAACATTGCCTGGTCTGACAAATCCGGGTTCATGTTGCGTCATGCTGATGGCAGAGTCAGGATTTGGCGTAAGTAGCAGTAGTCCATAGTCCCAATCTGCCTGGTGTCAACAGTACAGGCTGGTGGTGGTGTAATGGTGTGGGGAATTTCAACTGAGCAACGTTACCATGCCCCGAAAAATGTAGCCTGTTCTGGAGGCAAAAGGGGGTCCGACCCGGTGAAAATAATAATATTTCCTTTTGTAATTGAAATGCTCAGTCTGGCGGTATGGGCATGTTGATACAAGTCCAAATATATTTACATGCACAGCCCTGATTTTTTAAAGTGAAAAATAATTATTTTATGAATATCGCTAGCAGCAACAGAATACCATTTGTGAATACCATTTTTATTTTGCTGTGTCCAGTATGAAGGAAGTTAGAGGTAGTTTCACAAGCCAATGCGAACGAGCATTAGCACAATGCCTGGAAGTGTACAGGAACAGTTAGCAGGCTAGGAAGTAGATAAATGGCTTCATTGAAGAAATCTCAAACTATCCCTTTAATATGGAGGAAAGTACAGTCATTGGAGCTAATTACACAATATTTTGAGGATGAGTCAGTTTGTGTCAACTTAAACGACCAAAACCAGATAAAAAGATGCCAGTAAAGATATTGAACTATCAAATCAAATCAAATCAAATTTTATTTGTCACATACACATGGTTAGCAGATGTTAATGCGAGTGTAGCGAAATGCTTGTGCTTCTAGTTCCGACAATGCAGTAATAACCAACAAGTAATCTAACTAACAATTCCAAAACTACTGTCTTGTACACAGTGTAAGGGGATAAAGAATATGTACATAAGGATATATGAATGAGTGATGGTACAGAGCAGCATAGGCAAGATACAGTAGATGGTATCGAGTACAGTATATACATATGAGATGAGTATGTAAACAAAGTGGCATAGTTAAAGTGGCCAGTGATACATGTATTACATGTACAAGGATACAGTCGATGATATAGAGTACAGTATATACGTATGCATATGAGATGAATAATGTAGGGTAAGTAACATTATATAAGGTAGCATTGTTTAAAGTGGCTAGTGATATATTTACATCATTTCCCATCAATTCCCATTATTAAAGTGGCTGGAGTTGAGTCAGTGTCAGTGTGTTGGCAGCAGCCACTCAATGTTAGTGGTGGCTGTTTAACAGTCTGATGGCCTTGAGATAGAAGCTGTTTTTCAGTCTCTCGGTCCCAGCTTTGATGCACCTGTACTGACCTCGCCTTCTGGATGATAGCGGGGTGAACAGGCAGTGGCTCGGGTGGTTGATGTCCTTGATGATCTTTATGGCCTTCCTGTGACATCGGGTGGTGTAGGTGTCCTGGAGGGCAGGTAGTTTGCCCCCGGTGATGCGTTGTGCAGACCTCACCACCCTCTGGAGAGCCTTACGGTTGAGGGCGGAGCAGTTGCCGTACCAGGCGGTGATACAGCCCGCCAGGATGCTCTCGATTGTGCATCTGTAGAAGTTTGTGAGTGCTTTTGGTGACAAGCCGAATTTCTTCAGCCTCCTGAGGTTGAAGAGGCGCTGCTGCGCCTTCTTCACAATGCTGTCTGTGTGAGTGGACCAATTCAGTTTGTTTGTGATGTGTATGCCGAGGAACTTAAAACTTGCTACCCTCTCCACTACTTTTCCATCGATGTGGATAGGGGGGTGTTCCCTCTGCTGTTTCCTGAAGTCCACAATCATCTCCTTAGTTTTGTTGACGTTGAGTGTGAGGTTATTTTCCTGACACCACACTCCGAGGGCCCTCACCTCCTCCCTGTAGGCCGTCTCGTCGTTGTTGGTAATCAAGCCTACCACTGTTGTGTCATCCGCAAACTTGATGATTGAGTTGGAGGCGTGCGTGGCCACGCAGTCGTGGGTGAACAGGGAGTACAGGAGAGGGCTCAGAACGCACCCTTGTGGGAACTGAGTGCTACGGGGCGGTAGTCGTTTAGCTCAGTTACCTTAGCTTTCTTGGGAACATTTTGTTTCTAACATAATCTTTGAGAACTAACAATTTAATAAAAGCCAGACAGTCCGGGAGAATCTAAAATACCAAATACTGGGCATTCAGGGCACACCCCCATTGACATTGCATAGAATTGCAGGAAATATAAGCTTTAAAACTGCAACATTGTCTCTCAGTTCCATGCCAAACAGTTTACAATGGATGGAAATTAGCTTTAAAACTGCAACATTGTCTCTCAGCTCCATGCCAAACAGTTTAAAATGGATGGAAATTAGCTTTAAAACTGCAACATTGTCTCTCAGCTCCATGCCAAACAGTTTAAAATGGATGGAAATTAGCTTTAAAACTGCAACATTGTCTCTCAGCTCCATGCCAAACAGTTTACAATGGATGGAAATTAGCTTTAAAACTGCAACATTGTCTCTCAGCTCCATGCCAAACAGTTTACAATGGATGGAAATTAGCTTTAAAACTGCAACATTGTCTCTCAGCTCCATGCCAAACAGTTTACAATGGATGGAAATTAGCTTTAAAACTGCAACATTGTCTCTCAGTTCCATGCCAAACAGTTTACAATGGATGGAAATTAGCTTTAAAACTGCAACATTGTCTCTCAGCTCCATGCCAAACAGTTTACAATGGATGGAAATTAGCTTTAAAACTGCAACATTGTCTCTCAGCTCCATGCCAAACAGTTTACAATGGATGGAAATTAGCTTTAAAACTGCAACATTGTCTCTCAGCTCCATGCCAGACAGTTTACAATGGATGGAAATTAGCTTTAAAACTGCAACATTGTCTCTCAGCTCCATGCCAAACAGTTTAAAATGGATGGAAATTAGCTTTAAAACTGCAACATTGTCTCTCAGCTCCATGCCAAACAGTTTACAATGGATGGAAATTAGCTTTAAAACAGCAACATTTTCACTCAGCTCAATGGAAAAATGTGTAGAATTGCAGAAAATTTGCTTTACAACAGCATTTTATATACGCCGCCAAGATACCTTTGTAGCTAATAGCCTATGTTAGGGTTTACACTGCCTGTGGGGAGTTCAAAATAATCAAACCGTCTACCAAATCTATTCATATTCCATTCACCTGATAAGACAAGACAAGATGTAATTAAATTTTTGCTAACATATCAGGTCGCCTGTTTACCTGGGCCGGGCCCGGTGCCATGGGCAAGAAAAGATTGAGAACCCTGGTTTATATATATGAACTCAGCAAAAAAATAAACATACCTTTTTCAGGACCCTGTCTTTCAAAGATAATTTGTAAAAATCCAAATAACACCACAGATCTTCATTGTAAAGGGTTTAAACACTGTTTCCCATGCTTGTTCAATGAACCATAAACAATTAATGAAAATGCACCTGTGGAACAGTCGTTAAGACACTAACAGCTTACAGACGGTAGGCAATTAAGGTCACAGTTATGAAAACTTAGAACACGAAAGAGGCCTTTCTACTGACAAAATAAAGATGCCCAAGGTCCCTGCTCATCTGTGTGAACGTGCCTTAGGCATGCTGCAAGGAGGCATGAGGTCTGCAGATGTGGCCAGCGCAATACATGGCAATGTTCGTACTGTGAGACGCATAAGACAGCGCTACAGGGAGACAGGACGGGCAGCTGATCGTCCTCGCAGTGGCAGACCATGTGTAACAACACCTGCACAGCTTCGGTACATCTGAACATCACACCTGCGGGACAGGTACAGGATGGCAACAACAACTGCCTGAGTTATACCAGGAACGCACAATCCCTCCATCAGTGCTCACACTGTCCGCAATAGGCTGAGAGAGGCAGGACAGAGGGCTTGTAGGCCTGTTGTAAGGCAGGTCCTCACCAGACATCACCGACAAGCCCACCATTGCTGGACCAGACAGGACTGGCAAAAAGTGCTCTTCACTGACGAGTCGCGGTTTTATCTCACCAGGGGTGATGGTCGGATTCGCGTTTATCGCCAAAGGAATGAGTGTTACACCGAGACCTGTACTCTGGAGGGGGATCGATTTGGAGGTGGAGGGTCCGTCATGGTCTGGGGCGGTGTGTCACAGCATCATTGGACTGAGCTTGTTGTCATTGCAGGCAATTTCAACACTGTGCGTTACAGGGAAGACATCCTCCTCTCTCATGTGGTACCCTTCCTGCAGGCTCATCCTGACATGACCCTCCAGCATGACAATGCCACCATTCCTGCAAGACAGGAATGTCAGTTTTCTGCCATGGCCTGCGAAGAGCTCGGATCTCAATCCTATTGAACACGTCTGGGACCTGTTGGATTGGAGGGTGAGGGCTAGGGCCATTCCCCCCAGAAATACCCGGGAACTTGCCTTGGTGGAAGAGTGAGGTAACATCTCACAGCAAGAACAGGCAAATCTGGTGCAGTCCATGAGGAGGAGGTGCACTGCAGTACTTAATGCAGCTGGTGGCCACACCAGACACGGACTATAACCCCCCTTTGTTCAGGGACACATTATTCCATTTATGTTAGTCACATGTCTGTGGAATTTGTTCAGTTTATATCTCAGTTGTTGAATATTGATATGTTCATACAAATATTTACACATGCTAAGTTTGATGAAAATAAACTCAGTTGACAGTGAGAGGACATTTCTTTTTTTTGCTGAGTTTATATTAAAACAGCACCAGTCAAAAGATTGGACACACCTACTCATTCAAGGGTTCTATTTGTATTATGTTCTACAGCATAGAATAATAGTGAAGACATCAAAACCATGAAATAACAGATAAGGAATCATGTAGTAACCAAAAAAAGTGTTAAACAAATCAAATTAGTGTGCCTTGTTCAAAGGTAATTTCTGGAATTTCTTTCTTTCTTAATGCGTTTGAGCCAATTGTATTTTTCTTTTAATTTAACCTTTATTTAACTAGGAAAGTCAGTTAAGAACAAATTCTTATTTACAATGACGGCTACCCCGGCCAAACCATAACCAGGGCGACGCTGGGCCAATTGTGCGCCACCCTATGGGACTCTGCGATCACGGCACGCAGGTTAATATATTTTGAAAAACTCTGAACCAATTTTATTAATTTGGGGACAGGTCGAAGAGCATTAAACATTTATGGCAATTTAGCTAGTTAGCTTGCACTTGTCCTATATAGCTAGCTTGCTGTTGCTAGCTACTTTGTACTGGGATATAAACATTGAGATGTTATTTTACCTGAAATGCACAAGGTCCTCTACTCCTCCAATTAATCCACACTGAATCGTTTCTAGTCATCTCTCTTCCTTCTAGGCCTTTTCTTCTCTTGACTTTATATTGCGATTGGCAACTTTCAGAAATTAGGTGCATTACCGCCACTGACCTCGTTCGTCTTTCAGTCACCCACGTGGGTATAACCAATGAGGAGATGACACGTGGGTACCTGCTTCTATAAACCAATGAGGAGATGGGAGAGGCAAGACTTGCATCAGAGTCTCTGATCTGCGTCAGAAATCTATTATATTTTAGCCCCTGGCAACGCAGACGCTCGTTGGTGCTCGCGAGCAGTGTGGGTCCAATAATTGAATAACATAGATTTCAACAATCATTTTGCAACGCTCGCCGTGAGCGGTGTGGTCAGCCTGTTAGACCACTGCGCCACTCAGGAGCTGTTTGAGCTGTTCTTGCCATAATATGGACTTGGTCTTTTACCAAATAGGGCTACCTTCTGTATACCAACCTTACTTTGTCACAACACAACTGATTATAGGCCGTCATTGTAAATAAGAATTTGTTCTTAAATGACTTGCCTATTTAAATAAAGGTTAAATAAAAGAAAATATAAAATAAGCAAAGAGAAACAACTGTCCATCATTCCGTTAAAACATGAAGGTCAGTCAATACGGAAAGTTTCAAGAACTTTGAACATTTCTTCAAGTGCAGTCGCGAAAACCATCAAGATCTATGATGAAACTGGCTCTCATGAGGACTACCATAGGAAAAGAAGACCCAGAGTTACCTCTGATGCAGAGGATAAGTACAGTTGAAGTCAGAAGTTTACATACACCTTAGCCAAATACATTAAACTCAGTTTTTCACATTTCCTGACATTAAATCCTAGTAACAAATCCCTGTCTTAGGTCAGTTAGGATCACCCCTTTATTTTAAGAATGTGAAATGTCAGAATAATAGTAGAGAGAATTATTTATTTCAGATTTGATATCTTTCATCACATTACCAGTGGGTCAGAAGTTTACATACACTCAATTAGTATTTGGTAGCATTGCCTTTAAAATGTTTTGGGTAGCCTTCCACAAGCTTCCCACAATAGGTTGGGTTCATTTTGGACTATTCCTCCTGACGGAGCTGGTATAACTGAGTCAGGTTTGTAGGCCTCCTTGATCACACACACTTTTTCAGTTCTGCCCACAAATGTTCTATAGGATTGAGGTCAGGGCTTTGTGATGGGCACGCCACTCCCACAACATGATGCTGCTACCCCCGTGCTTCACAGTTGGGATGATGTTCTTCGGCTTGCAAGCATCCCCCTTTTTCCTCCAAACATAACAATGGTCATTATGGCCAAACAGTTCTATTTTTGTTTTAATCAGACCAGAGGACATTTCTCCAAAAAGTACGATATTTGTCCCCATGTGCAGTTGCAAACCGTAGTCTGGCTTTTAATGGCAGTTTTGGACCAGTAGCTTCTTCCTTGCTGAGCGGCCTTTCAGGTTATGTCGATATAGGACTTGTCTTACTGTGGATATAGATACTTTTGTACCTGTTTCCTCCAGCATCTTCACAAGGTTCTTTGCTGTTGTCCTGGGATTGATTTGCACTTTTCGCACCAAAGTACGTTTATCTCTAGGAGAAAGAAAACACGTCTCCTTCCTGAGTGGTATGACGGCTGCGTGGTCCCACGGTGTTTATACTTGCGTACTATTGTTTGTACAGATGAACGTAGTACTTTCAGGCATTTGGAAATTGCTCCCAAGAATGAACCAGACGTGTGGAGGTCTACATTATTTTCTGAGGTCTTGGCTGATTTCTTTTGATTTTCCCATGATGTCAAGCAAAGTTGCACTGAGTTTGAAGGTAGGCCTTGAAATATATCAACAGGTACACCTCCAATTGACTCAAATGATGTCATTTAGCCTATCAGAAACTTCTGACATAATGACATAATTTTCTGGAATTTTCCAAGCTGTTTAAAGGCACAGTCAACTTAGTGTATGCAAACTGCTGACCCACTGGAATTGTGATACAGTGAATTATAAGTGAAATAATCTGTCTGTAAACAATTGTTGGAAAAATGACTTGTGTCATGCACAAAGTAGATGTCCTAACCGACTTGCCAAAACTATAGTTTGTTAACAAGAAATTTGTGGAGTGGTTGAAAAACGAGTTTTAATGACTCCAACCTAAGTGGATGTAAACTTCCGACTTCAACTGTACATTAGAGTTACCACCCTTATTTGCTGCCCAAATAAATGCTTCACAGAGTTCAAGGAACAGACACATCTCAACATCAACTGGTCAGAGGAGACTACATGAATTAGGCCTTTACTACTAAAGAACACCAATAGGAAGAAGATATTGGGCCAAGAAACACGGGCAATGGACATTAGACCATTGGAAATCTGTGTGTGAAATCCGCCGTGTCTTTGTGAGACGCCGAGTTGGTGAACAGATGATCTCCGCATGTGTGGTTCCCACCATGAAGAATGGAGGAGGTGGCGTGATGGTGTTGGGGTGCTTTGCTGGTGAGACTGTCAGTGATTTACTTAGAATTCAAGGCACACTTAACCAGCATGGCTACCACAGCATTCTGCAGCGATACACCATCCCATCTAGTTTGCGCTTAGAGGGACTATCATTTGTTTTTCAACAGGACAACGACCCAAAACACACCTCCAGGCTGTGTAAGGGCTATTTGATCAAGAAGGAGAGTTATGGAGTGCTGCATCAGATAACCTGGCCTCCAGAATCACCCAACAGCAACCTAATTGAGATGGTTTGTCATGAGTTGGACCGCAGTGTGAAGAAAAAGTAGCTAACAAGTGCTCGGCATATGGGAACTCCTTCAAGACTGTTGGAAAAGCATTCCTCATGAAGCTGGTTGAGAGAATGCCAAGAGTGTACAAAGCTGTCATCAAGGCAAAGGATGGCTACTTTAAATAATATCAAATATATTTTGATTTGTTAAACACGTTTTTGGTTACTAACACATCAGTCCAGAACAGTGGTCACCAATCAAATCAGCCGATCGTCGATTTCAAAGAAATTCCTAGTCGATCATCAAATATTTCTGTAAAAAAATCCAGTGATAAAACCTTGCGTTCCTTTGTTTTTTATTCATTTTACTCTGCTGGCGTAGGTGCACCTGATTCAGCATATCTTGCGTCGTGAAGGAAAGTGTTCCAATTTTGAACCAACTACCCGGCAGGCCAAGAGAGCAAATTAAGTGCACCTATAAGTCTACCGCTGGCCAATCAGATAGCTCAGATCACCATGTCTGAACAGTTTTTTCTAGCCATAGACTGTAAAAAAGAGAGGCTTGAACGCACAGCAAAGTCGATACTGTGAGTTTTCTAACCTTTAATAACCATGACTATAGAGAGGCTCAACAAATACAGCAAAGAACACCAACAAAATGTTTGACTTACTTTTTATGAGTAAGTTGTTATTCAACACTATCAACACTTTGTTCTACACTTTTATAAGCAATAAAATGCGCATTCTCCCATCTTACACTGACGCTATAACCAGCACTGCAGCTGTAATCAATATTAAGGTGTTCCGATAATTTTGCTCTGTTATTATTATTGGCTTGTGTATTTTATATATAGAAAAGCATTCCACTTTCTCTCGTCATAGGAGTAACAACATGAATTGGTGCATGAGGCAGAAATAATGTAGTGTGACTTGAGTTTCACCATCTGCTGGAAGACTGCCGTTTCTTCTTAGCCGAGTGAGGGAATCGGGTGAGAGGCAACCTCTTCGCTGCTCCCTCACTTTCCTCAGACAAAATGCAGGCCATCAGTCCAGTAAAAAAAAGCAGATGATTATGCTCACTTATCTGTGCCTCACAAGTAATACAAAAATGATATACAGTATTACCAGTGTGATCATATACCTATACTTTTTAAATGATCTGAGAAGAAACATGTTGACAATTCAAGCAAGTGATAATGTATTGGGCCTGTAGCCTACTGCACAAACCTCATTGCTACAGAACACATAGGCTTACGTGTTTAGGTGATGTCTGAGCAGTAGATTTCGGCATGCATTTTGATTCATAATGTTATCTTGATTCAGAAACGGTTGGTGACCACTGGTCTAGAGCAATTGTCCCTATTGAGCTAGGGAGCATTAATGGAGAGGAAACCAACAGGATGACGTAACCAAGGGAAAAGATCACTGATCATCTCGGTGTGTCAGCTACAATGGTCTGTCAAATACTTGTAGCTGATCACCATTAGTCTGCCTATCTAATAACAGAACTCTAAGGACTGTGTGATCCAAAGCATAGTCTCACCACCACGGACGTTAGTATTCAATTACTTGTGTGAGTAATACTTAAAAAAAATAAATAAACGATAGGCCTATTTTAACAATGAAAAGGCTTTGTCAAAAATGTATTAAATTGTCTATGTGACATTGACTGTGTTTCCACAGTATTCCAGACAAGATTCTCTGATCTGATGAAACCAAGATTGAACTCTTTGGCCTAAATGCCAAGCGTCACGTCTGGAGGAAACCTGGCACCATCCCTACGGTAAAGCATTGTGGTGGCAGCATCATGCTGTGGGGATGTTTTTCAGCATCAGGGACCTGGAGACTAGTCAGGATCGAGAGAAAGATGAACAAAGCAAATTACAGAGAGATCCGTGATGAAAACCTGCACCAGAGTGCTCAGGACCTCAGACTGGGGCTGAATGTTCACCTACCAACAGGACAACAACCCTAAGCACACAGCCAAGACAATGCAGGAGTGGCTTCGGGACATGTCTCTGAATGTTCTTGAGTGGCCCAGTCATAAGCCCAGACTTGAACCAGATCAAACATCTTTGGACAGACCTAAAAATAGCTGTGCAGTGACGCTCCCCATCCAACCTGACAGAACTTGAGAGGATCTACAGAGAAGAATGAACGATCCTCACCAATACAGGTGTGCCAAGCTTGTAATGTCATACCCAAGAAGACTCGAGGCTGTAATCACTGCCAAAGGTGCTTCAATAAAGTACTAAATAAAGGGTCTGTATACTTATGTAAATGTAATATTTCTAAAAACCTGTTTTTGCTTTGTAATTATTGGGTATTGTGTGTAGATTGAAGAGGGAAAAAACTATTTTAAACATTTTAGAATAAGGCTGTAACGTAACAAAGTGTGGAAAAAGTCAAGGGTTTGAAAACCATCCCAATGCACTGTATCTAACTATAGTTGACAAACAAATTGCCTACCATGTCTACAATTATAATATAGCCAACCAAATGTTGTAAATTATAAGCATAAAGTTGTCTAAATTAGGGGTAAAAGTAGCCAGTATGCTACACAGTAAAATAACCCCAGTGTCGGTGTTAATAACCAGAGGTGAGTATGGTTGTGTAATTTTTACTCTGTAGAGAAAAGCAATCAATCAAAACCACGCCCTCATTATCATATTTCCCAGTATGCTCTATGGCAGGTTGATTTATCTGTTTTTTTTTGTTGAACATTGATTGATTGATCTTACGCTACAAAAAAATAACATACATTTTTCTAAACTAATCAAATCTGCAAGTAGTTGGACTTATTGTACCCATTAATGAGATGGTTGTTCCAGTTTAGATTGTTTAGGTTGTCTCATTTATCAATCTTCCCTACCTTACCCTGGCAGTCAATCTGAATGCAGGCTGTGGGTGATTCAAAGTTCCAATTGTTGGATTCCAATAGGTATTACACATCACTTTGCAAGCCAGCATAATGTGACTTGCAGGCCTGATGCGTCCTGTAAACCAGGACTTTCCTAACACCACTGTGTTACGGTTATAGCTAGGCCATCAAAAAAAGGCCTTATGATATACTGTAGGTAACATATTGTCATAAAGGGTTTAATTTAAAATCAAGTAAGGTTGGTGGAACCATTAATAGATAGTTCTAGGAAGAAACCTTCAAAGATAAAAGGGTTCTCGGTAAAACCTTTCATAGAGGGTTCTGGGAAGAACCTTTAGATGAGAAAAGGGATCTTGGTATAACCATTTATAAAGGATTCTAGGAAGAACCCTTCATAGAGGATTCTAGGTAGTACCATTTACAAGGGTTTGTATGAAGAACCCTACATAGAGGGTTCTAATTAGAACCATCTGCAAATTGTTCTACCTATCACCAGAAAGGGTTCCTCTACAGGGAAAAAACAAATAACCTTAAATGGCTCTACTCAGCACCTCTACTCAGTATACCAAGACATTTTAGTCTCTTAATTAAATAAAACAACAAACTTTAAAATGTTGTTTTTTTGCCGTGCGCAACACAAAAAATACATATCGGTAGTCTGCAAGTTTCAGGAGCTTAGCTGCTTGTTTTTGTCGGCCAATCAAAGCTGCACTACAGTTTCCATGTGTAGCAAGTGAAGTGAGAGATCTCTAATCAATGCAAAATGTTATTACAATTATGGAATTAAAAGTTAGCTAAATGAGAAGGAGTGGGCTACAACGAACAACCAACAGGTAGGTTGTATTCATTCTGAATGTTGTTGTTATTTGTTGACAAGGACAAAGAGCGCAGCATATTGTAGCCTCAATAACTTAGCTAGCTCCCCCACCCCCTGCTGTAGAACCAGCTCAGGTTAAAAATGTATGAAAAAAAACTATACATGTATTCGAATAGTGAAATTGGTAAAAATGCCCATCCCTACTCACCACCACCGCAGACACAAACACATCCGGCTGAACTACTGCTCAGGCAGTAGGAAGCTCTCTCATCCATTTATATGCAGATGGTACAGTCTTATACTCAACTGGCCGCTCCCCAGATTTTGTGTTAAACGCTCTACAACAAAGCTTTCTTTGTGTCCAACAAGCTTTCTCTGCCCTTATTCTTGTTCTGAACACCTCCAAAACAAAGGTAATGTGGTTTGGTAAGAAGAATGCCCCTCTCCCCACAGGTGTGATTATTACCTCTGAGGTTTTAGAGCTTGAGGTAGTCACCTCATACAAGTACTTGGGAGTATGGCTAGACAGTACACTGTCCTTCTCTCAGCACATATCAAAGATAAATCTTGACTTCGTAATCCTCTATCGTAATCGCTCCTCTTCCACCCCAGCTGCCAAACTAACCCTGATTCAGATGACCATCCAACCTATGCTAGATTACGGAGACATAATTAATAGATCGGCAGGTAAGGGTGCTCTTGAGCGGCTAGATGTTCTTTACCATTCGGCCATCAGATTTGCCACCAATGCTCCTTATAGGACACATCACTGCACTCTATACTCCTCTGTAAACTGGTCATCTCTGTATACCTGTCGCAAGACCCACTGGTTGATGCTTATTTATAAAACCCTCTTAGACCTCACTCACCCCTATCTGAGATATCTACTGCAGCCCTCATCCTCCACATACAACACCCGTTCTGCCAGTCACATTCTGTTAAAGGTCCCCAAAGCACACACATCCCTGGGTAACTCATATTTTCAGTTCGCTGCAGCTAGCGACTGGAACGAGCTGCAACAAAAACTCAAACTGGGCAGTTTTATCTCAATCTCTTCATTCAAAGACTCAATCATGGACACTCTTACTGACAGTTGTAGCTGCTTTGCGTGATGTATTGTTGTCTCTACCTTCTTGCCCTTTGTGCTGTTGTCTGTGCCCAATAATGTTTGTACCATGTTTTGTGCTGCTACCATGTTGTGCTACTGCCATGTTGTGTTGCTACAATGCTGTGTTGTCACGTGCTGCTGCCATGCTATGATGTTGTCTTAGGTCTCTCTTTATGTAGTATTGTGGTGTCTCTCTTGTCGTGATGTGTGTTTTGTCCTATATTTTTATTTCATTATTTTGAATCCCAGCCCTCGTCCCCGCAGGAGGCCTTTACGTATGTCGTCATTGAAAATAAGAATTTGTTCTTAACTGACTTGCCTAGTTAAATAAAGCTTAAAGTAAAAAAATATAAATAAATTAACTACAATGAGGTAATTAGGATCAGACACAGATGATGCCGTAACAGAGAGCAGGAAGTAGGCTACACATGGAGAGACAACTCTTCTGATCGTGTCATTCAGCTACTGGGACCAGTTCTAGTTGGCTCTCATTGCACATGATAACATATAATCATGCTTCCTTTCTATCGAGCATTCAAAAGGGATATGCAAGGAGAAGGCAGACGTGCACACACACACACACATAAACAAACACACACTGAAGCCTGCTTTCTGACATCAGTGGATATAGTCCTACCACAACACCACAGCTTTGCAGTAACAACACACAGACAGAGACATAGAAACATATTTCCAACATACCTCAGAGTCTTGTCTGCTAGCCTGTGTGGACCCGAGGCTAGCAGCCTTGGCAGCAGCTAATGGGGATCCAAATAAAATACTAGCCCAAGTGTTCACCTCTTTTCCTGGTCTCTGTTATGACAACTCTATATGTGATGACACTGTTGTCCGTATGGCGTTGGTACTGTAGTACAGTGAATACAGAGGTAATAGGATCATGGTTGTCCCATCTGCCCATCTTAGCCCCACACTATATATAACACCCCTGGCTAATGCTAAGGCTAATATAGCTTGCTAATATCTAGCATAGGCTACCTCTACTGAACATAAGGGTTAAAGTGCATCCCACTAGGAAGTGGATGAGATTAGAGATAGGTGACTGGGGAAGTTGTTCACTCCTAGAATCCCACCAGGGTGGTCATGGCCTACACTTGTAGCTCTGCATCTCCAAACTAAAGGAACAATACTAACATTATACAGTATGGGCATGAAGGGTGAAAATTGCAGTCATGTAAAAAGTAAGGAGAAAAGCTGGTACAATGTTGATAGAGAATTATAGATTTAACACCCAATGCTCTGATCTCAATAATCCAAAGTAGCTAATTTGGCAACAGTCCAAATTGGCTTTGTGCTATTTAGTCCCCTCTAACCTTGTCCTCAGGCTATTGCGCACAGCGCATAAAAGCCTGGGATATCAACCACTCAAAGTTGGCCTTAGTCGGAGTGACAATAAAATCCATACGCACAAAAGCTTATTTTGTCCACAAATTTGTTTACGTCCCTGTTAGTGAGCATTTTTCCTTTGCCAAGATAATCCGTCCACCTGACAGGTATAGCATATGAAGAAGCGGATTAAACAGCAGGTTCATTACACAGGTGCACCTTGTGCTGGGGACAATAAAAGGCCACTCTAAAATGTGCAGTTTTGTCACACAACACAATGCCACAGATGTCTCAAGTTTTGAGGGAGTGTGCAATTGGCATGCTGACTGCAGGAATGTTCACCAGAGAATTTTTCAACGTCGTTTTAGAGAATTTGGCAATAGTAGTATTTCTGTCTGTAATAAAGCCCTTTTGTGGGGGAAAACTCATTCTTATAAGCTAGGCCTGGCTCACCAGTGGCTGCACCCCATGGCTGCAATCCATATATTAGGGCCTAATTCATTCATTTAAATTGACAGATTTTATTTTATGAACTGTAACTCAGTAAAATCGTTGAAATTGTTGGATGTTGCATTTATATTTTTGTTCAGTATATTTGTCATCATTGAATTTTTGTGAATCACACGGCTGCGAGGTGTGGCTCTCTACTTGTGGTGTGCTAGTGTACGGGGGGGGGGGGGTTAAGGGGGAGGTGTTGTGGGAGTGGATTTGTTGGGAGATTAAGCCGATTAAGCCAATGCCTATGCGCTGTATTGGCTAACAAAGGCCAAGTTTGACTTGTTGGTCCACCAGACTCTTTGCTCATTTTGGCAGAACGGTCTGGCAACCATACGAGATTAGACATAGAAATAGTGCAATTGAAAAACAAACACTGAAATTATTTTAAATAAATTAGGACAGAACACAGAGATAACTCACTGAGGAAAAGATGAAGGAATGTTCTCTCTGTCCTTCCGACTGGACGAGAGGAGAGAGAAACGAGAGGCTTGGAGAGAGAATCAATGTCTCCTCTCTGTGGCCTGTATAACTGGGCCAGTTACTGGTCAGACTGTATATCACACACACACACAGTACTACAATTGGAGCAGCACAAATATTATATGAGTTGGACCAGAAACTGCTAGCGCTGTCCAGTAAAATGATTATTGATGTGACTACATTCAGTTTTACCTTGACCTTGACATATACAGGTATGATAAATTATTCCCAGGATTTCAGGTATGATTGCTTTATTCCAGAATGGCGGGACAGGGATTTGAGTTTTGTATCCTAGACCTCTTAAGCCCTTATTACCACTGCTCTGCCTTATCTCAGACTCTCTTCTACGGAACTCATCTCCATTCTCTATACCGAATGTAGCAGAGCGCTGCAGAACCCAAACATGTCACACACACAGACAAACTGACACACACAAATACACAAACACACCCCTACTTGTATGACAGGCGGTAATCATATTCATATTACATAAGGAACCAAATGATCACATTTGTCTATCACGGCCATACAGTTTGAGAGAGAAAGAGAGAGAGAGAGAGAGAGAGAGAGAGAGAGAGAGAGAGAGAGAGAGAGAGAGAGAGAGAGAGAAAGCTGTGAACATTCTGAGAGACAAGGCAAGAAGGGCATTCTATGCCATCAAAAGGAACATAAAATTCAACATACCAATTAGGATCTGGATAAAAAATACTTGACTCAGTCATAGAGCCCAGTGCCCTTTATGGTTGTGAGGTCTGGGGTCCGCTCACCAACCAAGATTTCACAAAATGGGACAAACACCAAATTGAGACTCTGCATGCAAAATTCTGCAAAATATCCTCCGTGTATAACGTAGAACACCAAATAATGCATGCAGAGCAGAATTAGGCCGATACCCACTAATGATCAAAATCCAGAAAAGAGCCGTTAAATTCTACAACCACCTAAAAGGAAGCGATTCCCAAACCTTCCATAACAAAGCCATCACCTACAGAGAGATTAACCTGGAGAAGAGTCCCCTAAGCAAGCTGGTCCTGGGGCTCTGTTCACAAACACAAACACACCCCACAGAGCCCCAGGACAGCAGCACAATTAGACCCAACCAAATCATGAGAAAACAAAAAGATAATTACTTGAAACATTGGAAAGAATAAACAAAAAAACTGAGCAAACTACAATGCTATTTGGCACTAAACAAAGAATACACAGAAGCAGAATACCTGACCACTGTGACTTTCCCAAAATGAAGGAAAGCTTTGACTATGTACAGACTCAGTGAGCATAGCCTTGCTATTGAGAGGCCGCCATCAGCAGACTTGGCTCTCAAGAGAAGACAGGCTATGTGCACACTGCCCACAAAATGAGTTGGGAGCTGCACTTCCTAACCTCCTACCAAATGTATGACCATATTAGAGACATATTTCCCTCAGATTACACAGACCCTCAAAGAATTAGAAAACAAATCCAATCCTGATAAACGTTCATATCTATTAGGTGAAATACCACAGTGTGCGATCACAGCAGCAAGATTTGTGACCTGGGCAACCAGTGGAGCACAAAAACCACAAATATGTCATGTTAATTTCTGACTGTTTATTTCCCTCTTTGATTATTGTCTATTCCACTTGTTTTGGCAATGATAACACGTTTCCCATGTTAATAAAGCCCTTTGAATTTAATTGAAAGAGCAGTAGCAGTAGGTTATGTATCTCTGATGACAGGGTGTATGGCTGTTGGCGTGTGAGGCAGTTGACACATGACACAGTCATTACAGTATCCTGTGTCCCTGTCAAACTGCAGCATACTCCCCAGGAATGCAATAATGAGCCCGTACTCACAGGGAATGCCGTAACGAGCCCGTACTCACAGGGAATACCAAATGAAGGAGAGATCACAGAGAGAGAGAGAGAGAGAGAGAGAGAGAGAGAGAGAGAGAGAGAGAGAGAGAGAGAGAGAGAGCACTGACCCACTTAGACAGAGAGGGAGCAACTGCCAGGGTGTATCTCAATAGTCTAAAATGGCTTCCTGTCCTCTATCTTCCTACTTCTCACCTCTCCTTTCTCCTCCTCTCCTCCCCCTCCTCATCTATTTTCTCCACTCTCCTCCTCCTCTAGTCTACCTCATCTGCACGGATCTGATGAAATAAGATAGTGAAGATCAATGTACAGGTGTCTGAACATTCCTTGCAGGCAAATGTTTAATAACTCTGTCTTTCACACAGAGTGACACCGGTCTTGCACCACTAAGTCAGATGAGTGAACATGGGTCTCAATGTGCTTTTATTTCTCAAGGCTTTTAAGCAGTCACCATCAAAGATGAGGTCTGGCCAAAGTCACACACCTGACTTACTGATGCAATCCTGTGTGACAGTGTGTGTGTGTGTGTGTGTGTGTGTGTGTGTGTGTGTGTGTGTGTGTGTGTGTACATGTGGGAGTAGCATGCATTATTGTGTGAAAACGTTTTGTTCTGTAGTAAACAAAGCAGATGGACAGAAGAGGACCATGTTCTTTTAAAAGGGGAATTTCACCCTGGGGGAATCTGAGCTTGTTTTTATCATGTCTAAGGCATTTCTAGGACAGTGAGATATGTTTCACACATAATTACCCAAGGAGGAAGGCAGGTCAGGGTTTCGTGCACCTTATGACAGCTTCCAGTGTATTGATGGAGGGGAGCAAGATCTAAAAACACATATAGTCCTGTTTTGTGGCATTTCCCCAAGGTTCTATGTTATACTAATCACACAATAAATTTTTGTGAGTGTAGATATGGTTGTCCATGTTCGATAGAGCAATTAAACGTCTTTCAGGGATGTTCCTATTGGCTAAGCTAAGTTAGCTAGCTAAACAACTACTGGTAGCCATATCTAAGACTAAAAATAGAAGAGGTTATACAATCGGAAATCTTTTGTATCTTGATTGTAAAACCTCTTCTAGTTTTAGTCATAGATATTTGTTTTTGTATTTATTATGGATCCCCTTTAGCTGTTGCCAAGGCAGCAGCTACTCTTCCTGGGGTCCAGCAAAATGAAGGCAGTTTATACAATTTTAAAAACATAACAATACATTCACAGATTCCACAACACACTGTGGGCCCTCAGGCCCCTACTCCACCACTACCACTTATCTACAGTACAAAATCCATGTGTATGTGTGTGTATAGTGCGCATGTTATCGTGTGTGTGTGCGTGTGTGTGTGTATGCATGTGTCTGTGGCTATGTTTGTGTTCCTTCACAGTCACCTCTGTTCCATAAGGTGTATTTTTATCTGTTTTTTTAAATGAAATTTTACTGCTTGCATCAGTTACTTGATGTGGAATAGAGTTCCATGTAGTCATGGCTCTATTGTAGTACTGTGCACCTCCCAAAGTCTGTTCTGGACTTGGGGACTGTGAAGAGACCTCTTGTGGCATGTCTTGTGGGGTATGCATGGGTGTCCGGGCTGTGCACCAGAAGTTCAAACAGACATCGGTGCATTCAACATGTCAATACCTCTCATAAAAACAGGTAGTGATGAAGCCAATCTCTCTTCCACTTTGAACCAGGAGAGATTGACATGCATATTATTGATGTTAGCTCTCTGTGTACATCCAAGGGCCAGCCATGCTGCCCTGTTCTGAGCCAATTGCAGTCCTTTTTTTGTGGCACCTGACAAGAGGACTGAACATTAGTCATTGATAGTGCTGTTAAGAAGGTAGAGCAGTGCTTTATTATAGACAGACTTCTCCCCATCTTAGCTAATGTTGTATCAACATGTTTTAACAATGACAGTTTACAATGCAGGGTTACTCCAAGCAGTTTAGTCTCCTCAACTTTCTCAATTTCCACATTATTTATTACACATTTTAGTTGAGGTTTAGGGTTTAGTGCATGATTTGTCCCAAATAGAATGCTTTTATTTCTAGAAATATTTAGGACTAACGTATTCCTTGCCACCCACTCTGAAACTAACGTGGCAGTCATTTCAGTCACTGTAGTAGCTGACATGTATCGAGTTGAGTCATCCGCATACATAGAAACTCTGGCTTTACTCAAAGCCAATAGCATGTTATTAGTAAAGATTGAAAAAAGTAATGGCCCTAGACAGCTGCCCTGGGGAATTCCTGATTCTTCCTGGATTATGATATGATATGGCTAGCTACTAAACAGCAAGCTACAACCAGCCACCCAAACCTAGGTTTACCAACAAATGTTAGTTGGCTAGCTGGTTAGCCTGGCGCATGCTAACTTATTATGCGCCACAACTCGCATTTGTAACTTGTTAGCAAGCGTGCAACATCAGAAACAGTAAATAATTTTACCAGCTAGTGTGATGACCCTCCCAATCTGTCTGCCAAATTATTCCTCTCTGCTCTTGTTTTCTTTAACAGGATATCGGTAGGCGGAGCTGGGTGGCGCGTCAGCGAAATGGGAAACACCTGGGCTCGGGTGTCTTTTGTTTGACTTTGAAAGTACCACAAAATAACTAATGTGTGTCATGTGTGCAGACATTTTACGTATGGGGGTTCACGGTAATCAAACCAGCTACCCTGGCATTACAAGTACCATGCTCTACCAACTGAGCTACAAAGGATAAACTATGGCCATGGAATTACTTCAAATGCTGTACATTCAACAGAGGCATACACTGAGTTTTCAAAACATTAGGAACACCTTCTTAATATTGAGTTGCATCCCCCTTTGCCCTCAGAAAAGCCTACATTTGTCGGGGCATGGACTCTACAAGGTGTCGAAAGCATTCCACAGGGATGCTGGCCCATGTTGACTCCAATGCTTCCCACAGTTGGTGGACCATTCTTGACACACACAGGGAACAGTGAAAAACCCAGCAGCATTGCAGTTCTTAACAAACTCAAACCAGTGCGCCTGGCACCTACTACCCTACCCCGGTCAAAGGCACTTCAATCTTTTGTCTTGCCCATTCACCCTATGAATGGCACACATACACAATCCATGTCTCAATTGTCTCAAGGCTTAAAAATCCTTCTTTAACTTGTCTCCTCCCCTTCATCTACACTGATTGAAGTGGATTTAACAAGTGACATCAATAAGTGAATATAGCTTTCATTTAGATTCACCTGGTCAGTCTGTCATAGAACGATCATGTTTTGTACACAGTGTATAAACAACAGAATACCGTCCAGCCTTGTTTTACAGCTGCCAATGGCTCCTTCCCATAGAAATCCGATAATAGGTTACAGTAAATTCATATCTGTGAGATATTATAACATCAGTGGCACCACCCAATTCATACCCAGACAGACACTATTGTACCCCTTAATGGACCATTTCCTTACCGTTGCTCTTAAATACATCCAAGAACAATGAGTAGAAAAGTCATTGGGAGTGCCTTTGAGAATAGGTATGACAATGGAATCAGGAGAAGCAGAAGGGGGTTCAGGGTTTCACTTTACGGGTTCAAAATGATGTTTACGCCGTGGTTCTAACCTTGTACTGAATCACAGTACAAGGTTTAAGACATTGAGTCCTTCTATAAAGTATGTCTTTCAGTGCACAGATACTCACACATATGCACACACACACACACACACACACACACACACACACACACGCAGGCACACATACAAAAAGGCACACATGCACTCAGGCATCAGTAATCCTCTGAAGCGGTTGGTCTGGTCTGTCTGGAGGCAGATGGCTGTTTTGGGCCCAGAGAGAGAAAGAGAGATTCCATCAGGACTGGCACTGGCAGCAGGAGGAGGCTGTTTTGGGCTGGAGAGGACAGGGATGCTACTCTGCTGCCCAAACACACACTCTCACACACAAACATCTCTATCCCTCTCTGGCAGTGCCTGAAATGTTCCTCTCTGCTGGAGTGCTGCCCAGAGGAACAGGTTCAGGCCTGCTGGAGAGGATGAGGTTAAGACTCAAAGGAAGGGGGCCCTATGCATGGAGGAAGCAAGTGGCCATAAAGAGGGGAATAATAGCCTTAAGGAAAGGACAAAGTGCTTCTGGTGACAAGGTGAAAGGTGCCTATGGGGTGTTGGATGTCCTACAAATGGAGGGTAAGAACACACTAAGAAGGATGTAACTGGCCACATCAGGGCAGTTTGGGGCTCTAAGGAGTGAAGATAGGGGCTCTATGGGAAGTGTTTGGTGCCCTAAGATTATCTAAGGAAGGAGTTATGGATCTTTGGAATGTTATGTTACCCCAATGAGGTAAGAAGCCATTACAGGAGAGTTGGTGGCCTTACAAAGCGATAGGGACCCTATGTAGGGTGTGAGTTAAGGGGCCTTAAGTGTACTGTAAGGATAAAAGCACACTGATAGAACTAATGAATCCAGTCTATCTGTATAAGAGAGCTAAGAGCTTAGTGCAGGGAGCTGGCAGGGTTAGGACTAGTTTAAATTGGGACTTATCAGCTGTTATACACTATAGTGTATTATATAATATTGGACTATAAGTTGGGGATAGGTGCTGCAGAGAGGCAGGCCATGGTTTGGGACGCTCTCATTGTCTGATCCTCTTCCCATTGCGATAGGTTCAAAAGCACCTCTTCCCTTTCAGAGACACCATCTCTCTTTCTGTTATTTTATCCCAATCCATTTCTCTTTTGCCTCATCCCTTGCTTTATCCCCTTAGTATTTCTCATTCACTTTATGAACCTCTCTCTCCAACTTTCAATCTCTATGACTCTCAAGGACTGCTACGGCAATGATCATCAGTCACAGTTACACATTTCAGCGGGTCCCTGTATATGATGCTATTACAAACATAACATGACTAAACACCTGCCACTACAAATGCATGTTACTTTATGATAAGCACCTCAGTATAGCCCTCACATGCAGTTATGTCTTGTAATGTGACAGGACTTATGTTAGCTGGTTGACAGGCCAATGTATCCTGCCTACCTCGGAATGAGCCCATACATCATGTTATGATCTCTCATGGGGAAAAAGCTGTTTTAAATGCTGATGTGATTAGTTATATGCGCAGAGAGCTGTTCTAGATGATGGGTGCATGGTCATACAGTATATGGATTGTTGTTGAGGGGGCTGTCTTTCCCTGGGTCAATAGAAGCAGCATCAGTGAGGTTTCTGAGACATTGATCAAAGTGGAGTTGGAAACGAATATCACTTTACATTCCAATGGAACCGTCACTTAGCTCAGTATTCACCAGACACAGGAGAAAGAGAGAGAGACTGATGAAGGAAAAAGATATGGAGAAAGCAGTGATGTATATTCATGGATGCCAAAGGGAAGTCAGGCCCAAAAAATGGACCAAGAAAAAATACAATAATTTATCTTACGTCTTTCTGTGTTGCATTTATTCCCTTCAATTCGCAAGAGGCTGAATGTACAGTAGCTCACCAGAGAAATCATCAGAGCGAGCGAAACAGTGCCCCTCTGTCTTAGTATGTGTAGTCCATCTATCTGGTGCTGTCTGGTCAAAAAGAGTATAACATTGTTGCTGCTGTAACATTGAATGCAAGGGAAGCCAGCGAGCATTTGGCTTCCCTTGATATTTTTTTTTATAATAGCCAATTAGCGTTGAGCTAAACTAAGTGAGCTCAACTGTGAATGGTCCTGGCGCAACAAAAGAAAGTGTCAAGGGAAGCCAGTTTGGATTTGGCTTCACTCCAATCCCAAGCCAAACATCATTTACAGCAAAAACTTTAACTGTTGCATCTCGTTGTGTCATTGTCCTCCGGTGGCTAAAATTGTCCCTTTCCTAAATAGCCATGGATGGAGATAGGGATTTGGACGTGTGGTTTTACTTAAATCTCCGTACTGGCCAATGATTATAACAGTGACTTCTGCACACGCACACACACACGCACACACGCACGCACACGCACACACGCACGCACGCACGCACACACACACACACACACACACACACACACAGACACACACACACACACACACAGGGAAATCAGTACCAGTTGTCAGCCATATCATATCACATTTAGCTTATGTTGATTAGACTAAATCGTTTTTGGTATCTTTGTTGTTACTGTCTTAGACTATTGGTGACTTGTTGAGGTTGAAATATATCACAACGCCTGGAGTGGTGGGTGTGGAGTCAAATGCAGAGAGCAGAGGATACTGTGGAAAACAGACTTTATTAGGTTTCCAAAGCGAATGAGATGCTGTTGGTTTCCTCTCCTTTCACCTTCAATGTGGATTGTGGATAATTCTCCCACTGACCTGCAACTTTTTTATTTATTTTGTATTTATTTCACCTTAATTTAACTAGGTAGGCTAGTTGACAATAAATTCACATTTTGACTTGAGCTTATCGATCTTCAGTCTGACGCAGTGATTGGAGAACTATTCAAAACAATGTCGTTACTGACAAGATTCTATGCATCTCTCGATGAACAAAACTTTCCAAAGATTAGGAGTCATGCTCCGAAGATGTTTGTACTGTTTGGGTCAACCAATGTATGTCATGACTCTCCTGTTCAGATCTGAAGGATCAGGTGACAGTGGGTCCTCTCTACAGCGTAATCTCTCTCTGATGATTAGATTAGTCATGTAATAATTACACCTAGAGAATTGATTTGATAATATAACACTAATTGTAGTCCAAGACAGAACAGACATTTTCAGTGATTAAATATAACAAGTGAAGGCACAGGTCATCTCTTACTGACTCAACTCTCACCAATCCTGTGCATAGCGACGTCAGAAATTATACCTGATGTAACGAGTGCGCTGAGAGTCAGGAAGCAAGTACAGGGAGTGAGTGTTTTAATAAATAAATAAAACAATAAACACGAAACACAAACAACGCACCGACATGAAACAGAGTCAATAACACCTGAGGAAAGAACCAATGGGAGTGACAGAAATAGGGAAGATAATCAAGGAGATTATGGAGTCCAGGTGAGTGTCATGAGATGCTGGTGCGCTTGACAATGGTGACAGGTGTGCGGGATAATCAGCAGCCTGATGACCTAGAGGCCGGATAGGGAGTATACGTGACAGTACCCCCTGCCCGACGCACGGCCCCAGCCGCAGGACTCCGACAAACTCCGACGAACCCGGGGATCGGGAGCAGACTGGTCACCCCTGCTGAAGCACGGGAACCTGTCACGCCGGCTGAGGCGCGGGAAGCTGTTGTGCCGGCTGGGGCGTGGGAACCTGACAGACCGGCTGAGGCAGGGGAGACTGGCGATCCGGCTGAGGCATGAGAGCCTGACGAGCCGGTGGAAGCAGGGGAGCCTGGCAATCCTGCGGAGGGATGAAAGCCTGACATTCCGGCTGAGACAGGGGAGCCTGGCGATCTGGCTGAGGCATGAAAGCCTTAGGTGATCCGGCTGAGGCATGAGAGCCTGATGAACCAACAGAGGCAGAGGAGCCTGGTAATCTGTCTGAGGCATGAGAGCCTATGGTCCTGAATGCACAGTGTACTTTTTACTCCGTGTAGTTCTTTGCATGTTTAATAATGAAAATACCTACTAAAAGGAGAACATGTATGTGGTTTATTTCTGTGCATGGATGTGATTTACAGTATATATATCTGTCAACACAGTCATACACATGATGTATAATCCTTTAATATGATTGTGGCCGCAATGGCAAAAATATATTCTAATGTGGCCCTCCATGGAAAATAATTGCACGGTAGTAGGTCATGTCACTGTTTGTTTGTGGACTTCACCAGACAGATGTTGCTCTTCAGTTTTATGAAGAAACAAAGGTGTGGTTGAATTTATTCTGCCACTGTGTCTTCTTATTGTCTTGGGCTTATGCTTATATACAAAGGGGGGAAGGCGTTGAACTAACAGGCTATAGAGCAAACACAATTATCACAACACCTAGGTTTTAATATGTGACCCGTTTCAAGAAGCTAGGCATATGTCGCACATCACTACTTCACAAAAGAGGCATTTGAACGTTTATTTTTGTGTTTTTGGCAGAAATGCCTTCTGCAACATGTGAATTTTCATGTGCCTTAATATCAAACGTGTATGCCATCTGTAAATATTAACAAAATTGTTAAATTACAAGCTTAGTTGGTTCAGCCACATAAAAATACAGGATCCTTCTCGCTAGCCATGATTGGCTGAGATAATGGAAGGGTTGGACATGAGAGATGAGTTTGAATTGGTCTACCATGTTAACAGGCATTATCGACAAAGATCAGAGGGAAAAAGTTGTGATGGACTACTTTCTGGAGGACGATTGTGCCATGTGCCACTCTCTCTGACTCTGAAAATATATCAAACAATTAGGAAATCCCTGATTTAGGTAAAACATTTTAATTGAACCAGACATTGTAGAATATTCTGATGACAGCTATGGGGAAGAAACAGAGACAACAGTGTTGTTGTGACAGAAGAGTTGAAATCAGTGGAATGTCCAATGGAAGCAGAGAGATGATTGCCAAATGCGGAGAGTCGAAAAGAGAACACAGAAGGTTGTTGTAACACCTGTCTCCAGATTACATATTCAAACTACGGGCAACCAGTGTTCATCCATGTACACGGGTAAGAGTCTCGCTACATTTTCAGTTATTATACATTTTTAATTTAAAGATAAAGGATGAAAGTGATGACTAGCATGCAGATGTAAGAGGGAGAAGGAGAGAGAGCACCTATGCACATGTGAGGAGAAAAGTAGATAGAGAGCTGAAGAAAATGAATAAAGGAATAAGAGAGCACCTATGACGCACAAGAGAATGATTAAGAGAGAGCAGGGCTGGGAGATAAAGGAAGAAGGGGAGAAAGAAAGATAGCAAAGGAGAGAGAATGCAGGTGGATGAAAGTGGTAGATAGATGTGCTGGGAAATGTAGAAGGTCAGCTGTGTGAGTGTTGGGGACATTAGGTGATGGAGTGGAGAGGATGGAGAGACAGAGAGAGAGAGATTCAACTCTCCACAGCCAATCCAGAAAAGATCTATCTATCTATCTATCTATCTATCTATCTATCTATCTATCTATCTATCTATCTATCTATCTATCTATCTATCTATCTATCTATCTATCTATCTATCTATCAAGTCCCTAAAGACTCACTGGCTGTATGTTCTCAATCAATGCATGTTCTCATCTCAATGTACAGAAATGATGTATGATCAGTTGTTTTTGTTGTTGTGTGTAAATGTTTTCTTACTTTTTTATTACGGTGAACAAATATGGAGGTGACTAACCAAAGTTATTGCACAATACACTACTACTGACTACTTAATTGGTTTGATAGCTGAATTAATAGATGTAAAATAAATTCTGGAGGTGATTCCCCTGTCTCATCTCCTACTATGGTAACAGTGTTTGTGACAAGGGCTTGGTTTGTCAGCCTGCTTGATTGGTGTGAACAGCTGGCAGAGGGAATAAACTAGACCCCTGCCATCTAAGGTGTGTGTGTGTGTGTGTGTGTGTGTGTGTGTGTGTGTGTGTGTGTGTGTGTGTGTGTGTGTGTGTGTGTGTGTGTGTGTGTGTGTGTGTGTGTGTGTGTGTGTGTGTGTGTGTGTTATTAAGGTTAAGTCATGTCAATGTGTGTTCTCTTGCAGAACGCTTACTCAGAGCAACAGCAATCAAATGGAGAGAAAAACAGACAGAAACCGACACAAACCGTCACGACTACAATGAATCCCAGAAAACTAGCACCATATCACACCCACACATCCTGTGGTATAGTAATAACAGTTGATTAATATAACTTACATGAGTACAGTGCATTCGGAAAGTATTCAGACCCCTTGACCTTTTCCACATTTTGTTACGTTACAGCCTTATTAAAAAAAAATTCAATTGTTTTTTACCCAATCAAACTGCACACAATAGCCCATAATGACAAAGCAAAAACAGGTTTTTAGAAATGTTTTCAAATGTATTAAAAATAAACTGATATATCATATTTACATAAGTATTCAGACCCTTCACTCAGTACTTTGATGAATATCCTTTGGCAGCGATTACAGCCTCGAGTTTTCTTGGGTATAACGCTACAAACTTTGCACACCTGTATTTGGGGAGTTTCTCCCTTTCTTCTCTGCAGATCCTCTCAAGCTCTGTCAGGTTGGATGGGGTTGCTGCACAGCTATTTTCTGGTATCTCAAGAAGGCAGGGCCAGATCCCGAAGTCACTCTTGCGTTGTCTTGGCTGTGTGCTTAGGGTTGTTGTCCTGTTGAAGGGTGAACCTTTGCACCAGTCTGAGGTCCTGAGCACTCTGGAACAGGTTTTCATCAAGGATCTCTCTGTACTTTGCTCCATTCATTTTTCCCTTGATCCTGACTAGTCTCCTAGTCCCTGCCACTGAAAAACATTCCCACAGCATGATGACGCCACCACCATGCTTTGTGATGCCAGGTTTCTTCCAGACGTGGAGCTTGGCATTCAAGCCAAAGAGTTAAATCTTTGTTTCATCAGACCAGAAAATCTTTTTTCTTATGGGTTTTGAGTCCTTTAGGTGCCTTTTGGAAAAACTCCAAACGGCCTGTCATGTGCCTTTTACTAAGGAGTGGCTTCTGTCTGGCCACTCTACCATAAAGGCCTGATTGGTGGAATGCTGCAGAGATGGTTCTCCTTCTGGAAGGTTCTCCCATCCATCTCTGGAGGAGAACTCTGGAACTCTGTCAGAGTGACCATCGGGTTCTTGGTCACCTCCCTGACCAAGGCCCTTTTCCCCCGATTGTACAGTTTGGCCGGGCGGCAAGCTCTAGGAAGAGTCTTGGTGGTTCCAAACTTCTTCCGTTTAAGAATGATGGAGGCCATTGAAGGTTCCGGTGGACCTTCAATGCTGTAGACATTTTTTGGTACACTTACCCAGATCTGTGCCTCGACACAATCCTGTCTCGGGGCTCTACGGACAATTCCTTCGACCTCATGGCTTGGTTTTTGCTCTGACATGCACTGTGTCATGACTGGCCTGCTTGGGTCAGGTTACCGTGGAGCAGAATCCTACATAGAGCTCTCTCACACCTAGCAGTGGGGAAGAGATCGAGAGGTATGTAGACGAGGGCAGCAGAGAAAATCCCTTTGTCCTCTCATTATGGAGCTGTTCTCAGAACATTAACATGCAATAAATGGACTTTGGGACAATAGGTTTTGTCAGCAACAATGGTGGTAATGATGATAGATGGAATATGAAAATGTATGTCATTTTTGTTATGTTAATCAAAGTTAACCTCTCTTGGGTAGTGGGCAGTATTTTCACGTCTGGATGAAAAGCGTTCCCAAAGTAAACTGCCTGTTACTCAGGCCCAGAAGCTAGGATGTGCATAGAATGTGTAGATTTGGATAGAAAACACTCCAAAGTTTCTAAAACTGTTAATATAATGACTGTGAGTATAACAGAACTGATATCGCAGGCAAAACCCAGAGGACAGAGGACAAAACCCAAAACCCAGAGGACAAACAAAATAATTCAGCCTAACACTATTTTCAATGGCTGTCACTTTTATTATAAGGCGAAGTCCCCCCAGATTGCAGTTCCTAGGGATTCCACTAGATGTCAAACGTCTTTAGAAAGAGTTTCAGGCTGGTGTTTGGAAAACTGAGCCAGAAATTGTAGTTTTTCTATGTGGCTCCCATTTTGGCTGTAGTGTTTCCAAGCGCTTGAATGAGAGCACGTTCTTTGGTATTTTTCTCCGGTAAAGACAATAACGATTCTCCGTCTTAAATTGTATCGTTTATTTACGTATTAGGGTACCTAAGGTTTGATTATAAATGTTGTTTGACTTGTTTGGAAAAGTTTACTAGTAACGTTTGGCATTCATTTTGTATGCATTTTGATGGAGGGAAGCTGGGTGGATTATCGACTGAAGCGCGCCAGCTAAACTGAGATTTTATGGATATAAAGAAGGACATTATCGAACAAAAGGACCATTTGTGATGTAACTGGGACCTTTTGGAGTGCCAACAGAAGAAGATCATCAAAGGTAAGACATTTATTATATCGCTGTTTCTGACTTTCGTGTCGCACCTGCCTGGTTGAAATATGTTTTTCATGGTTTTATACGCGGGGTGCTGTCCACAGATAATCACATGGTGTGCTTTCGCCGTAAAGCCTTTTTGAAATCTGACACAGCGGCTGATTAACAAGAAGTTAAGCTTTATTTTGATGTATTTACACTTGTGGTTTTATGAAAGTTAAATATGTATTATTCTATAATTCTGTAGAATTTCACGTTCTGCAATTTCACCGGATGTTGGCCGGGTGGGACGCTACCGATGACGTTATAAAGAAAACATTGAAACTTGGAGAGTTTTCCAAATATGTACCTGATGTTTGCATTTTGGACTTGTGTGGAAAATGTCCAGATCAAATATAATCTTATTGTAAAGATGACAGAATTGTAAAGCCCACAGAATTGCCCTAAAGGCGGAAACACCCATTTCTGACCAGAAGGTATAAAACATGTGAGTTAAGAATTAACATGCCAGACTAAGTGACCCTGAGCTGCAGCCAAGGTCTGAGTGGTCAGTAAACCCCCAACCTATGCTACGGACGAGTAGCTGTATCTAAAGTGGGTGAATTCAAGCAGGAGCACCCGGTCAGCACTCTCCAAGGAATCGTGTCTACACTGTTTTCCTTCCCATGCTGGAACCATCCACACGGCTGATTAGCCCTCCTCCGAAAACCTTTTCAGAGCAAGGGTGAGGAAACAGACCACTAAGAGAAAGAACACTGACATCGTGAGGAGAAACAGAGAGTTACACCCGGTAACCGAGGACGGACCGTTAACAGAAAAGTCGGAATCCGGTCCACGCAGAGACACCCTATTGCAGACCTTTAACACCTAATTACATCATTGTAATTTGACCAATAGGAGCGGCAGTTCGGGGCAAGGTTGGGTTAAAATAAGCATAACTGACACCCAAGTGTGTTTTTCTCTCATGCACCAAAGTGTCTCTCTCTCTCTCTCTCTCTCTCTCTCTCTCTCTCTCTCTCTCAATCCCCATTTTGTGTAACACGTGTCATATTGTGTTGGCCCGCTAGGGACCTGTTTTATCATACTAAGTTCTAATCAATAGCCTAGACTGTGTGTTGCATATGTGCATTTTATATGATCATTTTAGCTTCTTAGCAAATAAATAATCAGCTCAATTGGTGTGGTATGGACTTATTTAGTGAGACTCGGGTTCGTGCAGATTCCTGGATTATGCGATGTTCAGAATGAGACTGTGAAGAAATTGATTAATTCGTGATTGTTGTAAAATCAATATTGTGATATTCTTTGAATTAATTTGGGAAATAGAAACTCAATAAAGCTAAAACTTTCCCATGGTGCCACAGGTTAATGAGTTAATAATTGCCTGATTAATTTAATCACATAATTATGAACCGTTAATCATTCGACAAACAGCAGTCGTCACATTAATCAATACAATGTCATGACAGCTGTCAACTGTGGGACCTTATATAGACAGGTGTGTGCTTTTCCAAATCATGTCCATTCAATTGAATTTACCACAGGTGGACACAAATCAAGCTGTAGAAACATATCAAGGATGATCAATGGAAACCAGATGCACCTGAGCTCAATATTGAGTCTCATAGCAAAGGGTCTTTAAACAGCTTGGAAAATTCCAGAAAATTATGTCATGGCTTTAGAGGCGTCTGATAGGTATAATTTGAGTCAAATGGAGGTGTACCTGTGGATGTATTTCAAGGTCTACCTTCAAACTCAGTGCCTCTTTGCTTGACATCATGGGAAAATCAAAAGAAATCACATAAGACCTCAGAAAAAAATGTAGACCTCCACAAGTCTGGTTCACCGTTGGGAGCAATTTCCAAACGCCTGAAGGTACCACGTTCATCTGTACACACAACAGTACGCAAGTATAAACACCATGTGACCATGCAGCCGTCATACCGCTCAGGAAGGAGATGTGTTCTGTTTCCTAGAGATGAATGTACTTTGTTGCAGAAAATTGCAAATCAATCCCAGAACAACAGCAAAGGACCTTGTGAAGATGCTGGAGGAAAAAGGTACAAAAGTATCTATATCAACAGTAAAACGAGTCCTATATCGACATAACCTGAAAGGCCAATCAGCATGGAAGAAGCCACTGCTCCAAAACCTCCATTAAAAAGCCAGATTACTGTTTTCAACTGCACATGGGAACTATTATTGTACTTTTTGGAGAATTGTCCTCTGGTCTGATGAAACAAAAATATAACTAAAGCAAGGGGGTGACAACATCATGTTGTGGGGGTGCTTTGCTACAGGAGGGACTGGTGCACTTCACAAAATAGATGCCATCATGAGGTAGGAAAATGATGTGGATATATTGAAGCAACATCTCAAGACATCCGTCAGGAAGTTAAAGCTTGGTTGCAAATGGGTCTTCCAAATGGACAATGTCCCCAAGCATACTTCTGAAGTTGTGGCAAAATGGCTTATGGACAAAAAAATCAAGGTATTGGAGTGGCCATCACAAAGCTCTGACCTCAATCCTCTAGAATATTTGTGTGCAGAACTGAAAAAGCATGTGCGAGCATTGAGGCCTACAAACCTGACTCAGTTACACCAGCTCTGTCTGGAGGAATGGGCCAAAATTCACCCAACTTATTCTGGGAAGCTTGTGGAAGGCTACCCGAAACGTTTGACCCAAGTTAAACAATTTAAAGGCAATGCTACCAAATACCAATTGAGTGTATGTAAACTTCTGACCCACTGGGAATGTGATGAAAGAAATAAAATCTGAAATAAATCATCCTCTACTATTATTCTGACATTTCACATTCTTATAATAAAGTGGTGATCCTGACTGACCTACGACAGGGCATTTTTACTAGGAATAAATGTAAACTTCCGAATTCAACTGTAGGTTCCTAATCAGACAGGCTATGATTGTTATTATTATCATGATTACTGAGCTGATTATTCATTTAACTAATCAACTAAAGGTCTAACCCCCACAGCTACAGAATGTACAGTGTGATGCTCTGCCCCCTTTCCACTTGTTGAATGTAGCCTCTCTCTTCAGGAAGCCAAAAGACTGTGAAACTCTCTGCAAATATACACAACTCAGAAAAACACAAGCAGTATAATAAAACAAGTTTTATACAGAATTTTAGCTAAATAAGATAACTGTCTCCCTAATATGAATTGCAAGCAAAAAGCTTAGACAGACTGTATGTTTATATTTGTCTGCGTCTCGCTGTTACTGTGTGTGTGTGACTATTTGTAACGGTCGTCGGTGGAAGAAGGTGAGGACCAATGCGCAGCATGGTACTTGTTCATGTTATGTATTTAAACTGAACAACATCAAACACAGAAACAAAAAAAAAAAAGCACTGCCGAAACAGCTCCATCAGGTGCAAACCACACTAAACAGAAAGTATAATCACCCACGACTCAAGGGTGAAAACAGGCTGCCTAAGTATGGTTCTCAATCAAGGACAACGATTGACAGCTGCCTCTGATTGAGAACCATAC
This sequence comes from Oncorhynchus mykiss, assembly GCF_057628025.1. NCBI lineage: Eukaryota > Metazoa > Chordata > Actinopteri > Salmoniformes > Salmonidae > Oncorhynchus > Oncorhynchus mykiss. Next base: position 76,785,011 of record NC_143023.1, on the reverse strand, counting down.
CAGGCCAAACACAGAAATACCAAATCATAGAAAAAAGAACATAGACTGCCCACCCAACTCACGCCCTGACCATACTAAAACAAAGACATAACAAAAGAACTAAGGTCAGAACGTGACACTATTAACAGAGTTGAAAGTGTTATCTCTAATCTTAGGGATTGTCATATCAGACGGTTGCTCTTTAGCCTTGTAAGACTGAAGCCTTTAGCTAATTAACACACAAACAAACACTCGCTCAGAAAACAATAGCTGCCAATTATCCTCTGCTCCCTATCTTTCTCTGTGTGTGTGTGTGTGTGTGTGTGTGTGTGTGTGTGTGCGTGCGTGCGTGCGTGTGCGCGTGTGTGTCTGGCGCCGTGCCGACAGTTCAAGGTTTCCCAACGTTTGTTAATTCATCTAAGATGATTTCTTTGTCATTGTGGGCTAATGAGAAGAAATGCCTTCCAGTTGTCTGTTAACCCTATCAGTCCCGAGGCCCCAGCAAAAATAAGATTTTCATTTATCTGACTTTCATATACAGTATCTGCATGTCCAGCCCTTATATTTAGCCTCACAATGTAGTTGTTACCGTTTTCTTTTCAGGACAACCAAGGCTACAAGTAGAACACAAAACAATTTGACATAAAAAGTTGAATTCATGAGCTATATTGACAAATTTCAATTTAAAGAAATAAAGTCAGCCAAAGCAGAAACCTAATACAAATGAATTTATATGCATGCTGTAAGTACAGAAATGTGACCGGCCAGCCTCCCGAGTGGTGCAGCGGTCTAAGGCACTGCATCAGTGTTCCTGCCATCACTGCAGCCTGTGGTTTGATCCCAGGCTGTGTCATTACCGGGCTTGACCGGGAGTCCCATAGGGAGGAGCACATTTGGCACAGCATCGTCCAGGTTAGGGGAGGGTTTGGCAGGATGGGCTTTACTTGGCTCATCGCGCTCTAGCAACTCCTTGTGGCAGGCTGGGCGCCTGCAGGCTGACTATGGTCGTCAGTTGAATGGAGTTTCCTCTGACATATTGGTGCAGCTGGCTTCCGGGTTAAACGAGCGGGTGTTAAGAAGCGCAGTTTGACGAGTTATGTTTCGGAGGTCGCATGACTCGACCTTCGCCTCTACCGAGCCCGTTGTGGAGTTGCAGCGATGAGACAAGATTATTAATCACGAAATTGGGGAGAAAAAGGGGGGTAAAAATTACACACCATTTAATTACATTTTTTATAAAGAAATATGAACGACCGGCTCGATTCTGTCATTTGAAATGTTTTTTTTATTTTTTACATAGGATAAAAGTAGAGATTCAGAGCTAGAAAATTGTATATCAAATCAAATCAAATCAAATCCAATTTTATTTGTCACATACACATGGTTAGCAGATGTTAATGCGAGTGTAGCGAAATGCTTGTGCTTCTAGTTCCGACAATGCAGTAATAACCAACAAGTAATCTAACTAACAATTCCAAAACTACTGTCTTGTACACAGTGTAAGGGGATAAAGAATATGTACATAAGGATATATGAATGAGTGATGGTACAGAGCAGCATAGGCAAGATACAGTAGATGGTATCGTATATCATACACTACAGTTGAGGAACAATGGGAAAGTAATTCTGCTTTAAAAGTTGATCAACTTTTGAGAAAATTGGCCTTGAATGTTTTGTTAAACCTAACGGATAGCTCTTCCTTGTCTACACCCGTTCAACATTGTTCACACCCTCTGAAGCCTTAGCCCCACCCATCTCTTTAAGGATTTACATGTGAGGCCATGTTCTAAACAACCAACGATTTCAAGACTAAAGGCTAGTTTATACTACATGTGTGTTTGGAAATTCAATCTGGAGTGCCAGAGTGCACTCTGGGCGTTCGTAAACTCAGAGCACTGTCAGATTGTCAGTTCATAAATTTAGAGTGTTTCACTCTCGGAGTGTTCAGAGCCCACACTGGATGCTCTGGCCGAGGAGTAGGGTTGATCCGAACGTTCTGACCTAACAACAGCAGTCAAGCACTCAAGCTAACGTTGGCTAGCTTGCTAGCAACTTCCAGACACAAATGAGAGAACAACTCACTTTGACCATTTTTGCGCTGAAATCGGAGTAGGCTAGCCAGAGCGAATTTACCTGATAAATCCATCAACAGTTGTCGCAGTGACATCATGAACATTCTATTGAAATGGTTACTTGCATAGTGGAGTCTTTTGTTTAGACATGTAGCTAGCAAGCTAGCTAAACAATTAACTATAATCCCAACTCATAATGTTACTACCCTGCATGAATCTGCAGGTAGCTAACCAACCAGGTTCAATGTTAGCTAGCTAGCTAACATTAGGTTATAACTAGCAATGCAAATGGCTCTGAGATACAAATTATAATACTACACAGAGCCAGACAGCTAACGTTAGCTAGCTAACTAACAGTACGCTTTAACTTCATATGAAAACGACTTTCTGACAAAATTAGAAACGTGTATTATCTGAAAATGTAGCTAGCTAGACCATCTTACCCATATACATGGATGGACGCTTCTCGCTCTCTGTCACGGATGCCATGGTTGCCCTTAGTTTGAAGATGTAATCTGGAGACAAGTGTTGCTAATATATGCATATTATTATTAGTATTGGATAGAAAACACTCTAAAGTTTCCAAAACTGTCAAAATATTGTCTGTGAGTATAACAGAACTGATATTGCAGGCAAAACCCTGAGGAAAATCAAAACAGGAAGTGGCTTCTATTTTGAAAACTCCATGTCCCATAGCCTCCCTTTGCTCAATTTAAAGGGATATCAACCAGATTCGTTTTCCTTTCGCTTCCTCAAGGTGTCAACAGTTTTCAGACATAGTTTCAGGCTTTTATTTTGAAAAATGAGCCAGAAAGATAACATCGCATCAAGTGGTCACATGAGTTTTGCTCGCGCAACAGAGTTTGGACAGCTATTGCTTTTCCCTCTCCTACTGTGAAAGACATTTGTGGTTGATATATTATCGATTATATATTTTAAAAACAACCTGAGGATTGATAAAAAAAAACGTTTGACATATTTCTGTGGACATTATGGAAACTATTTGGAATTTGTCTGCGTTGTCGTGACCGCTCTTTCCTGTGGATTTCTGAACATAACGCGCCAAACAAACGGAGGTATTTTGGATATAAAAATAATCTTTATGGAACAAAAGGAACATTTGTTCTGTAACTGGGAGTCTCGTGAGTGAAAACATCTGAAGATCACCAAAGGTAAATTATTAATTTGATTGCTTTTCTGATTTTTGTGACCAAGTGCGATCGATAAACTTACACAAACGCTTGGATTGCTTTCGCTGTAAAGCATAATTAAAAAAATCTGACACAACAGGTGGATTAACAAAAGGCTAAGCTGTGTTTTCCTATTTGCACTTGTGATTTCATGAATATAAATATTTTTAGTAATATTAATTGAATGTAGCGCTATGCTATTCAGCGGTTGTTGATGACACTTATCCCGTTAACGGGATTGCAGCCATAACAAGTTAATCACATAAACTTGGTAACAACGGATGCAGAAAAAAATTGACAAATCCAATGGCACACCCAGAACTCTGTAGCACAAACACACAATGTGTAGCCCTTTCCCGCAGTCAAATGACCTAGTGGCCTCATGGGTGGAATGTTATTCATATTTTTCATGATTTTATCATGAACAAACATAGATTGTTTTTAAATGCAGAAAATCTGGTGTGTCTATGTCAAACAGTTTTGCTATATTTCAGTCGTCTGTCATGTATATAAAGTGTAATATTGGGACGCAAACTCAAAATGTAATACATTTAAACTCTATATCTGTCAAACGCTGATCTGTTTCACCTGTCTTTGTGCTTGACTCCACCCCCCTCCATGTGTCGCCCATCTTCCCCATTATCCCCTGGGTATTTATACCTGTGTTCTCTGTTTGTCTGTTGCCAGTTCATTTTGTTCGTAAAACCTACAAGCGTTTGTTTCCCTGCTCCTGCCTGTTTTCCTGCTCCTGTTTTCTAGTCCTTCCCGGTTTTGACCGTTCTGCCTGCCCTGACCCTGAGACTGCCTGCCATTTTGTACCCCGGCCTGCCTTGACCTGTCATTTGCCTGCTCCTGTGGTTTGTAATAAAATCGTTACTTCTACACTGTCTGCATCTGGGTCTTACCTAAACGTGATAATATCTGACATGGCACAGGTGTCATCTTCTTTTTAAGCCCAAAATGTGTGTGAGGTGTGTACTTTTCTTTTATACGAATACCAATATTCACTCTGTGTGACTCTGATTTAGCCCACTGCAGTAAAGGCTAAAAGGGGTTAGAAGTCCAAATCGCGTTGGCTTTGTGGCATGACTCATTGGGTTAATGGTCCTGCACAGCAGAGGCTTTACACAAACACACATTAGGGCCTGCCTATCTACAACATGTTAACCTTGTCCTCCAATTAGTGCCTAGAGGTTTGTGCCTTCTGCCGTGTGGTCTTCCACAGAAATGCACACGTATATCAGATCTTGTGATCTCCTCATGGTGACAAATGTCAGACTATACCTGTGCTCCCTCTTATTGAAATAAATCTTTGAAAATTATATTTCTAAATTCCCAGCAAAGAAACAGCACACTCGGAAATCAGAAATGCATGTCACAGTGAGAGTGCCACAGAACTCCACAATGTGCTGCAGACAGATTAAAAGATCATTAGCAGGAACAAAAGAGCAGTTTACCGTGAGGGGTTTAATAAGAAATACATAACAAATACTATTTCTGAAAAATGTATGAAAAAGTCCGTATGCACAGCACAGCTGTGTGTCCTTAGGACATTAAATCTATAAAAACTTGATGAGATTTCATTGATAAATACATGAGAAAATCAAGAAGAAAGAAAATGTAGGTTTTGTGTAACTTACCCTCAGAGAAGGACGAAGTGTTTCAGTGGAGACACGAAAGAGACATAGGCCATAGGTAACCATAGAGATTAGGCAGCATTGCTGGCCTGGACAGAGAGAGAGACAGAGAGTTGGGATAAGAGCTTTGAACACGGCTTACAGCAGCAGACAACACACACACACACTAAGAGTACATACAGCATGTTGTTTGAGGCGTCTCCATGGAAACCCATGCACAGGGAAGGAACTTCCAGAAGGAAGGAAGACAAAAGAGATTTCAGAGGCAAACCCTTAATCTCTTTCACAGGCTGTCCAGTGAGTAAACACACACACGCACACGCACACACACAGACCAAGATCTGTTCGTGCTTGTATGGTAAAGACAGAGAGAAATGGGGAGTACCTGAAAATTATGTATTTCTCAGATCAACAGTCATTCAATGGTCTGGTGAATTTGTTTTATACTGCATTCACACAGCAGCCTTCAGAACAATTCCCTCTCCTCCTTCTCTCCTATCCACCCTCTCCCCTTCTCCCCTTCCTCCAGCCAATCCTACAATTGGAGCGCAAGCACACTCACACACAAAAAGAGAAAGAGGTGGGTGTGGAGATTAAGAAAATATTCAAACACTCCAACACTTACAAACTTTAGAGATAAGTCCCAAATGTTGGGTCTACAGTAGCAGTATAACAGCCAGAGAGGAAGCAACAGGGTTGGGGCAGGAACTGTCTTCTGTGAGTCAGCCCTGCTCTACAGGCACCTGATAACCGCCATAAAACGTTGGCTTGCATTCTCTTTCTCTCTCACACACACACGCACAAACATGTACACACAAACAGGGCAGCAGACAGTGAGTATTTACTGTAGGATTGATGTTGAGCAGCTACTCCAGCCTCTCTTTACACTATCATGCCAAAGTACACACTGATTAATCTCTATACTGCCAATCATGGTGAGTGATGTCACTATGTGTGTGTGTGTGTGTGTGTGTGTGTGTGTGTGTGTGTGTGTGTGTGTGTGTGTGTGTGTGTGTGTGTGTGTGTATGTGTGTGTGCGCGCGCCTGTCTACGTGCCTGCATGAGTGTGCATGTGTGTTACACAGGTTGCCCTACCTTATCCAGTATTTTCCCCAAATTGGAGACCAGACCATTTTGTGTATGTTTACTTATTTCTAGTTTGCAGTGACCTTTATTATATAGTGAACAATTTCAACGATTTTACTGAGTTACAGTTCATATAAGGAAATCACTCAATTGAAATAAATTCATTAGGCCCTATATGGATTACACACGACTGGGCAGGGGCCTGTGAGGGCATAGGCCCACCCACTAAGGAGTCAGGCCCACCCATTTTGGAGCCAGGCCCACCCACTGGGGAGCCAGGCCCAGCCAATAAGAATGAGTTTTTACCCCACAAAAGGGCTTTTTTACAGACAGAAATAGTCCTCAGTTTCATCAGCTGTCCGAGTGGCTGGTCTCAGATGATCCCGCAGGTAAAGAAACTGGATGTGGAGGCCCTGCGCTGGCGTGGTTACATATGGTCTGTGGTTTTGGGTCTGGTTGGACGCACTGCGAAAATCTGTAAAACAACATTGGTAGAGAAATAAACATTTAATTCTCTGGCAACAGCTCTGGTGGACATTCCAGCAGTCAACATGCCAACCGCCGTTAAACCTTACAGAAGACGAGGAGGACCACAACTAATTATTCACCACCGCTGCCGTCACCGAGACCACGCCAGCAGCATGGACTACCTCTGGGACTGAACCTATGGATGATGTGGACCTGATATCATTGATTTTTTATTAAAAAACCCAACCTGTATAACTTTGTCTGTGTGGTGTCCTGAGATCTTAGTACCTGTTTTTGACATGTGTGTGTGAGTGCTCCCGAGAGAAGGCTTAGCATCAATGACCTCTAAAGACGAGTGAGGGCCCTCGGAGTGTGGTGTCAGGAAAACAACCTCACACTCAACGTCAACAAAACTAAGGAGATGATTGTGGACTTCAGGAAACAGCAGAGGGAACACCCCCCTATCCACATCGATGGAACAGTAGTGGAGAGGGTAGCAAGTTTTAAGTTCCTCGGCATACACATCACAGACAAACTGAATTGGTCCACTCACACAGACAGCATCGTGAAGAAGGCGCAGCAGCGCCTCTTCAACCTCAGGAGGCTGAAGAAATTCGGCTTGTCACCAAAAGCACTCACAAACTTCTACAGATGCACAATCGAGAGCATCCTGGCGGGCTGTATCACCGCCTGGTATGGCAACTGCACCGCCCTCAACCGTAAGGCTCTCCAGAGGGTAGTGAGGTCTGCACAACGCATCACCGGGGGCAAACTACCTGCCCTCCAGGACACCTACACCACCCGATGTCACAGGAAGGCCATAAAGATCATCAAGGACATCAACCACCCGAGCCACTGCCTGTTCACCCCGCTATCATCCAGAAGGCGAGGTCAGTACAGGTGCATCAAAGCTGGGACCGAGAGACTGAAAAACAGCTTCTATCTCAAGGCCATCAGACTGTTAAACAGCCACCACTAACACTGAGTGGCTGCTGCCAACACACTGACACTGACTCAACTCCAGCCACTTTAATAATGGGAATTGATGGGAAATGATGTAAATATATCACTAGCCACTTTAAACAATGCTACCTTATATAAATGTTACTTACCCTACATTATTCATCTCATATGCATACTGTACTCTATATCATCGACGGTATCCTTATGTAATACATGTATCACTAGCCACTTTATACTATACTATGCCACTTTGTTTACATACTCATCTCATTTGTACATACTGTACCCGATACCATCTACTGTATCTTGCCTATGCTGCTCTGTACCATCACTCATTCATATATCCTTATGTACATATTCTTTATCCCCTTACACTGTGTACAAGACAGTAGTTTTGGAATTGTTAGTTAGATTACTTGTTATTACTGCATTGTCGGAACTAGAAGCACAAGCATTTCGCTACACTCGCATTAACATCTGCTAACCATGTGTATGTGACAAATAAAATTTGATTTGATTTGATTTGAAGACTTGGTTAACCAACCGAAAGTAAAAGCCTCTTAAAGGACAACCAATAATCACTTTCTCATAGATGCCATCACAAGTCTATGAAGGACCCCAGATCCAGGAAAGATGAAGAGCGAAAGTATGGTGTGGCCCTACACTAGAGACACACTGTGCTCTGAATTATACCACTAGAGGCCTGTCACAGACTGATAAGCTTATCCTTTGATAGTTCTCCAAGACTCTGTGTGCATATCTGGCTATGAAACGGAGTGTCCATTTTGGTCTCTAAGCCTGAATAAACTAAAGTGTATGGTCTTCACAGTCCAACAGCCCAGCCCATCAAACACTACCAATTAACAGACACATAACAAAGAACTACAATGGAACTATACAGACATTTCATTTTCATATCTTTTCAACTGTCTTGGCAGGTGCACCTGCCTAGTCATAGGCTTCTCAGTCACTGCTCTGATTAAGGCCTGGTACAGAAAGACTGCAACAAACTTGAAACACAACCAGAACGCATTGTCATCTGTCTAAATTGTCATCTGTCGAAGTTTGTTTGGGTTTTACTCATGGTTAATGTAGAGAGTTCCCTCACCCTAATCCACATGTACTCACAAATCCTGCCCCTGTAATAAATTCAAGTATTGTTTTTGTACAATCATGGGTCCTCCTCATTCCCACCTATCACTCCCTTGGGTACTCTGGGTCCGCAATTCTACAACGCCCTAATCTATAGATTTAAAAAAAAGTTAGGGGAGTGGATCAGAAAATCTGTCAGTATCTGGTGGGACCACCACTTGCCTCATGCAGCGTGCAACAGCGATCAGGCTGTTGATTGTGGCCTGTGGAATATTGTCCCACTCCTCTTCAATGGCTGTGCAAAGTTGCTGGACATTGGTGGGAACTGGAACACGCTGTAGTAAACGTCAATCCAGAGCATCCCAAACATGCTCAACGGGTGACAAGTCTGAAGAGTATGCAGGCCATGGAAGACGAACTGGGACATTTTCAGCTTTCAGGAAGTGTACAGTACATAACCTTGCAACATGGGGCTGTGCTTTATCATGTTGAAACATGAGGTGATGGAGGTGGATGAATGGCACGACAATGGGCTTCAGGATCTCATCATGTTATCTCTGTGCATTCTAATTGTATCAATAAAATTGAATTGTGTTCATTGTTCATAGCTTATGCCTCCCCATACCATAATCCCAACGCCAGAACACACTGTGGTTGTGAGGCCGGTTGAACATACTGCCAAATTCTCTAAAACACCGTTGGAAGTGGCTTATGGTAGAAAAATGAACATTAAATCATCTGGCAAGACATTACTGCAGTCAACATGCCAATTGCACGCTCCCTCAACTTGAGACATCTGTGGCATTGTATTGTGTGACAAAACTGCACATTTAGAGTTTCCTTTTATGGTCCCCAGCAGAAGGTGCACCTGTGTAATGATTATGCTGTTTAATCACCTTCTTGATATGCCGGTCAGGTGGATGGATTATTTTGGCAAAGGAGAAATGCTCATTAACAGGTATGTAAACACATTTGTGTACACAATTTGAGAGAAATAAGATTGTTGTGCCTATGGAACATTTCTGGGATCTTTAATTACAGCTCGTGAAACTTGAGACCAACACTTTACATGTTGTGTTTATATTTTTGTTCAGTGTATATTATTTATATTCCAGACTCAGGTCCGGAAGCTAATTTCCTGCAATTCTATCCATTTTGCTATGGGGTTTTGTACTGTGTATTTATATACTGTATTCTCGACAAAGCTTATTCTGTTGTGACTACTGTACATTGCATTTTAGTTACACTGTTTATACACACCGCATATTTACAGTATATACTGGATTCTTGACATAGCTCACTGTAATATATCTACTGCTGTACATATCATTCCTAGTATATCTTGTGTAAATTCAGCCTGTCACGTCCTGACCTTAGTTCCTTTTTTATGTCTCTGTTTTAGTTTGGTCAGGGCGTGAGTTGGGGTGGGCATTCTATGTTGTGTATTCGAGGTTATGTATTTCTGTGTTTGGCCTGGTATGGTTCCCAATCAGAGGCAGCTGTCGATTGTTGTCTCTGATTGAGAACCATACTTAGGCAGCCTGTTTTCCCACTATGGGGTGTGGGTAGTTGTTTTCTGTGTTTTACCATACAGAACTGTTTCAGTTTTCATTTATTTATCTTGTTCTTTTTTATCCACGCTGCGCATTGGTCCGATCTTTCCTACTCCTCCTCAGAAGAGGAGGAAAACCGTTACACAGCCGGTGTAGATACGGTGTAGATACGGTACCCCCTGTATATAGTCTCACTATTGTTATTTTATTGTGTTACTTTTTATTATTTTTTACTTTAGTTTATTTAGTAAATATTTTCTTAACTCTTCTTGAACTGCTCTGTTGGTTAAGGGCTTGTAATTAAACATTTTACGGTCTACACTTGTTGTATTCGGCGCATGTGACAAATAAAGTTTGATTTGATTAAGATTGCATTTGGATTACTGTTACAGTGGTATTTGGGTTGTTAATTGGATTTGTTCTGACATTTCTTGATTTTTTTTGTTGTTCTTTCTGTTTTTATTTAGTTTTTATTGATTATTTGTGTACCTGTTTGACATTTTACTGCACTGTTAGGAACTAGTAACATAAGCATTTCGTTGCTCCCGCTATAACTGTCACGCGGGACTAGGTGGCGCAGAGAGTTCCACAGGGAAAAGGTGCACTTTAATGCGGCACAAAATAACAAGCCCACAACACAGGGCGCGGACAATAATGTGGACCACCCAAAACACAGGGTGCCAGGTCCAGAACACGTACACCTCTACCTAACGCACACACGTAACAAAAATACAATCCCGCACAAAACAAGGGCGGGTACACGTACTTTAAATAAGGAAGCCCATCAAGCACATACAACAGGACACAGGTGAAACTAATAAGACAAAACAAACAGACAACGAAAAAAGGGATCGGTGGCGGCTAGTAGGCCGGTGACGACGACCACCGAGCACCGCCCGAACAGGCAGGGGAGCCAACTTCGGCGGAAGTCGTGACAATAACATCTGCTAAACTGTATACACAACCAATAAACCTTGATTTCATTTACTCTGTGCCTTTTCAGATACTGTACTTTTACAGATTATTGATCTCACACACAAACAGAAAGGCATGCACGCAGTGCCCACTCAATTTTACCTCACCTTTCACTGTCACTCACAGCAGGAAAGTATAGTTAATCACACACACAGAGAATAGGCAAAATATACAGGTTATCAATCAATCACACACCCAATGTATAGCGTTTAATGACTAGTGTTAATGAATGTAATGGCTTTAGCTGCTTGGGGAGTAGAACCACTTGACAATGGTACTGAAGAGATGTTCTACTTACCTGGGTTTCTGGGGTCCAGGGACCAGATGAATATCGGGGGTCTGCTACTGTCTGCTACAGCACCACAGCAGGGAACAGACCATAGCCTAACTGTTTCTCCCTGGCACGTGACTGATCACTTAATGACACTGATTGGCTAGGGAGTCCACACACCTGGATTCCCAGGGACAAATCAGACATTAAAGTAAAGAGGAAGAACTATCAGCGCTGTGACCTTCTAGGAGCTGACTTTGAGGCCACTGAAATAGTGTGTAGCCTACCCCATCTGGGGATTCATTCGACATCTGATGAGGGCACATTAAAAAAGTGCACTTCGTGCAGTACAGTTAAGATATATGAAAGTTCACAACTGCACATCGATACGTACACATTTTGGTTTAGTGCAGTTCACTAGTCCCAGTATATTCTGGTTAGTCCACACATTCACCACAGTCCCAAGCCACTACAGTACAGACGTCAACTTGACCCAACCCAATTGATTGAAACAAACAAACACACAGGCCAGGATGAACTCATATGAACTCATATGAACACACTGACTGTCATAAACAGATTACATCAATGCATGATTACACTACAATTCAAATGAGGTGTGTGTATCATGTCAACACAGCCCTCTGTGCCTGGCCCGGTCAGTCAAGGTGAATCCTCCTCTCTGTATTCCTCCACTGTTTTGTTTGGCCACTGGTGTTCCTAATAAAGCTTCAGGATATTGAGCTGCACAGAGTCTGTGTGTGTGTGTGTGTGTGTGTGTGTGTGTGTGGGTGCTTGTGTGTGTGTGTGTGCGTGCATCCATTTGTGTGTGTGTGTGTGTGTGTGTGTGTGTGTGTGTGTGTGTGTGTGTGTGTGTGTGTGTGTGTGTGTGTGTGTGTGTGTGTGTGTGTGAGTGAGATGATGCATCACCTGCTTCTCTCACTGAATACTAAAGCTACTGCAGAGGACTGTGGTGAGGAGTCACCAGCAGACAGAGGGAGGAGGGACATACACACTGCAGACCAATTACTACGGTCCTATCCCTGGTGAGGGTCCCTTATACATAGCAATCACAAACACCACAAACCCAACCACCCACTCAGTGTCTCAACCCACTTTAATGATTAGCACCAGCACACACAGTGGATACCACATTAGCTCATATCAGACAGTGAAAATGTATGGATTGGATAATGTTTTGAACACAATCAGATGCGTACACAAACAAATTGACAAGGAGGTCTGCCCCTCCATGGTAAACAAAGACAGGGGAGGGGGCTATGTACAGTATCTCCATTTATCCACTCAAACACTCACACACCAACTTTGACGTTTCTCAGATCTCCCTCGCTCCATTATTCTGCTGACCTGACCAGAAGGCCGTCAGTGTTACTGCCGTAATGATTTGCTATGTGTTCTTTTTTGTGGTTTACAGCAGAATCACTACTTAACAGTGTCAGCTGAATACAGAGACAGAGTACTAAGAGAACACATTTTCAGAAAATATCATTTTGGCAAGATGACCAATGCTTGACTTGGGCCGGAGTGCCATACCGGGGCTTCCAATTTTTGGGGAGTTGCCATACTGGCTCCTCTAGGAACACAAAGTCAAAGAAAGTACTGTATGAAGATAGGCAGAAACTGCTTCTCCACACTTGTAGGCGATGTCATCACGACGTTGGCTGGCTAAGCTCATGTGTTGAAAAGGATCATCAGGTCTAATGGGAGTCTCACACCGAACTGCACATGTGCAGGCCGTCAAATCAAAAGCACTCCTTCCATATAAAGTAGTTTTTATGAAAATTAAAACATGTCAGTTTTTAATTTTCACAAAGTTGGAGTTATAACTTGTTCAACTACTTAAGACATTCGCTCGAATCTAGGTTGTGCCTTCAGATTTAGAGAATATTAACAACTAAGGAAGAATTTTTCACTTCTCTCATTGAGTTCTCAAACCCCAAGCCCCAGCCTGCTCAGCGTGGTCTGTTTCGCAAGCGTTCCCAGGAGTCTCGCGATGCTGCGCCTCTGGGTTTAGAAACTGTGACAACCTACACAGTTCACCGGCCCAGATTCACACACCGAGGCAAAAAAAGGCTGATCAAATAGGAATTAAGGCAGGATCTGCATTGAATAGCAATGGAGAGTGTGCATTAATTCCTTGATTCCGCTTTGTTCAAATCTATTTCCTGCTAGTCTGTGAAACTGTGCGTGACAGTAGGCCGTTCAAGATTGCGCAGATTGAAAATGTGCCAGTTTGAATGTACATGATGCGCTGTTCCAAATGGTCAAATGAGGGTTTGTAAGGTCATCAAAAGTAATGGAAATTAGTTTCATAATTAGTTTTAATGGTATTCATGAAGGCACACTTTTAAATCAGTGCATGTCTGTGTGTGCTGGGTGTGTGGCAGTGCGAGTGGGCCGTTACCCAAGAAGAGAGAGCAGCAGGTATAAAATAATGACAGACAACAGATTAACTAGATGGCCAATTCAAAAATCTTAATGTTGTTGTCACCTTTCCACCGACACTGTAGAGCCTAAATAAATCTGCACCGTTGGAAAACGGTTCCCCTCTATTGGCCATCTAAACAGTAGCCATGTTTTATTTTAATTGTATCTTTATTTATACAGGTTTTGTCTCATTGAGATAACATCTCTTTTCCAAGAGAGACCTGGTCCAGTAATTGAGACAATGCATAAAATATTCCATGAATAGCCTAAATGACAAGAAACTTGCTGTGCATAGATCTCCCCTGAAAAATGAAAATTTGAGCCTTATGTATAAACCTGTCTAGTTATATACCTTGCTTTGAAGTAGCCTACCTTATCCATTTGATCGCCGATTCAGTGAATGAGGGAATCATTTTATAAAGACCAAAGTATTTGGTTGCAATGTTGCAATATTTTGTATCGAAGGTGGCAACATCCTCCAGGATAGCTACTGCATGGGTTCGCAGGCTTTTGTTCAAGTCCTCGTCTAACCACATTGTAGCCTAAACATCAGCTGCTCAACAGGACCTTGATAAGCAGACTTTGGTGTTTAAGGGCTGGATCAAAAGCCAAGCCTGCAAACCCAGGAGCTCTCCAAATGGAGGGTTGACCACATGTTGACAACATGTGGCTAACAGTACAGTTCTACTTTGTGGGGGTTAAGTGCCTTGATCAAGGGCACAACGGTAGACACAGCAGCCTTCCAGTGTCAATAATTCATACTTTTTTCATGTAGGCTGTAATAATAGTCATGAACATTTGGTTAAAAGCCATGGAGAATGTGTATAAACCCTTTACAGTGAATAATCAGAGGTCTCTATAGCAGAATGTCATTTGTGAATTTTGGTGAACATAGTCTAATGGACCAACTTGGAAAAAGACAGCTCCTGCATTTCTTTCATCCCAAGTCAAGCACTGCTAGTTTCAATGAAAAGTTTCTCAAACTATTTTGGAAGGATAGCCTGAGGCTTACGGCAGCAGCAGCTTGGTCATTAGGACAAGCATTTTTTAATATTAAAATTAAACAATAATTCAATCAGTAGTTCCATTAACTCAGAGAGAGGGGATTGGAGGGTAATCTAAACTGCATTATCTCTGTCGTTATCTTCTATTCGTGACGCCTGGGCGTTGTTGATATTGTTCATATTGAAACGGTAACAACCATGCCTTTATATCTGCCCCCCCATGGTTAGATATAATTACATTGAGAAGTGTTTGTCTATGAATGATTTTTCTCTGTGTGTGCGTGTGTGTGTGTTTATGTGTGCGTGTGTGTATGTGTGTGTGTGTGTGTGTGTATGTGTGTGTGTGTGTGTGTATGTGTGTGTGTGTGTGTGTGTGTGTGTCTCTGTCTATACCTGCCTGTCTGTCTGCCTGCCTGCCTGTCTCTGTCTGCCTGCCTGCCTGTCTCTGTCTGCCTGTCTCTGTCTGCATGCAACAGAAAGCACTCTATTTGTATTAGCGTAAAAACCCAGGAGTCAGTAGGCTGTGAGATTCAGACAGGAACCTTTCCTCCTGTTCTCTGCAGCATGTGAATAGCAACACCTCAATCACTGTCCGAGCCCCACCGAAGTGCAGCTATTGACTTCTCTTGCATGAAAACCAGAAGGTTAACCCTGAAACTCGCTCCTCCATCAGCTCCATGATGGCTCAAAACCTCCATTACAGTTTCTGCCATTATTTGTTACTATACTGGGGCTCAGCACCTCAGAGTGGAACCCTGCTGGAATCTGAGATAATGAAATAATAATGAAACTGATTGCAAGATTAGAAGAGCAAGAAAAGACGGTAAGGGACTGTACATTATTTATACTGAGGGATACCTGGAGCAAATCTCATCTCTCTGACCTCCCTGAACACTTGAGAAACAACAAGTGACACTCCCCTATACCCCAAAATATAGCATTTACAGTGCCTTGCGAAAGTATTCGGCACCCTTGAACTTTGCGACCTTTTGCCACATTTCAGGCTTCAAACATAAAGATATAAAACTGTATTTTTTTGTGAAGAATCAACAAAAAGTGGGACACAATCATGAAGTGGAACGACATTTATTGGATATTTCAAACTTTTTTAACAAATCAAAAACTGAAAAATTGGGCGTGCAAAATTATTCAGCCCCCTTAAGTTAATACTTTGTAGCGCCACCTTTTGCTGCGATTACAGCTGTAAGTCGCTTGGGGTATGTTTCTATCAGTTTTGCACATCGAGAGACTGACATTTTTTCCCATTCCTCCTTGCAAAACAGCTCGAGCTCAATGAGGTTGGATGGAGAGCATTTGTGAATAGCAGTTTTCAGTTCTTTCCACAGATTCTCGATTGGATTCAGGTCTGGACTTTGACTTGGCCATTCTAACACCTGGATATGTTTATTTTTGAACCATTCCATTGTAGATTTTGCTTTATGTTTTGGATCATTGTCTTGTTGGAAGACAAATCTCCGTCCCAGTCTCAGGTCTTTTGCAGACTCCATCAGGTTTTCTTCCAGAATGGTCCTGTATTTGGCTCCATCCATCTTCCCATCAATTTTAACCATCTTCCCTGTCCCTGCTGAAGAAAAGCAGGCCCAAACCATGATGCTGCCACCACCATGTTTGACAGTGGGGATGGTGTGTTCAGCTGTGTTGCTTTTATGCCAAACATAACGTTTTGCATTGTTGCCAAAAAGTTCAATTTTGGTTTCATCTGACCAGAGCACCTTCTTCCACATGTTTGGTGTGTCTCCCAGGTGGCTTGTGGCAAACTTTAAAAAACACTTTTTATGGATATCTTTAAGAAATGGCTTTCTTCTTGCCACTCTTCCATAAAGGCCAGATTTGTGCAATATACGACTGATTGTTGTCCTATGGACAGAGTCTCCCACCTCAGCTGTAGATCTCTGCAGTTCATCCAGAGTGATCATGGGCCTCTTGGCTGCATCTCTGATCAGTCTTCTCCTTGTATGAGCTGAAAGTTTAGAGGGACGGCCAGGTCTTGGTAGATTTGCAGTGGTCTGATACTCCTTCCATTTCAATATTATCGCTTGCACAGTGCTCCTTGGGATGTTTAAAGCTTGGGAAATCTTTTTGTATCCAAATCCGGCTTTAAACTTCTTCACAACAGTATCTCGGACCTGCCTGGTGTGTTCCTTGTTCTTCATGATGCTCTCTGCGCTTTTAACGGACCTCTGAGACTATCACAGTGCAGGTGCATTTATACAGAGACTTGATTGCACACAGGTGGATTGTATTTATCATCATTAGTCATTTAGGTCAACATTGGATCATTCAGAGATCCTCACTGAACTTCTGGAGAGAGTTTGCTGCACTGAAAGTAAAGGGGCTGAATAATTTTGCACGCCCAATTTTTCAGTTTTTGATTTGTTAAAAAAGTTTGAAATATCCAATAAATGTCGTTCCACTTCATGATTGTGTCCCACTTGTTGTTGATTCTTCACAAAAAAATACAGTTTTATATCTTTATGTTTGAAGCCTGAAATGTGGCAAAAGGTCGCAAAGTTCAAGGGGGCCGAATACTTTCGCAAGGCACTGTATAATAAAAGCACTGCATTAATCTATCATCTTAAATTCAGTCTGAAAGAAATTGTCTTTAATGAACATATTTCATGCAATTTTGTGTCATTTCACATCACTGGAGCCAAGCAGAATCTTTTTTAATACCACAACAGAGCATGACAACCAAGGAGCGCATGCTGCAGCAACGGAGACATTTTGATTTCTATAAAGGCTATTGTAAAAAAGAGGATAGTCTAAGTTTGGAACCGTGCTAAAGTTAAGGCAACAAAACCAGTTACAACTGAAGTATCTGATCATCAATGCATTTGAGAAAAAAGCCATTCATTATTTAACACAGTAGCCAAATATCTTCAGGTATATATAAAAACTCTAGACTAGCTTTACTCCACACACAGAGACGCTACAAAGCTCTCCCTCACCCTCCAATCTGACCATAATTATATCCTCCTGATTTCTGCTTACAAGCTCAAATTCAAGCAGAAGGCACCAAGAAGGCAAACGCTAAGCTACAGGATTGTTTATCTAGCACAGACTGGAATATGTTCCGGGATTCTTCCTATGGCACTGAGGAGTACACCCCATCAGTCACTGGCTTTCTCAGTAAGTGTATCGATGACGTCGTACCCACAGTGGCTGTACGTACATACCCCAACCAGAAGCCATGGATTACATGCAACATCCGCACTGAGCGAAAGGGTAGAGCTGCCGCTTTCAAGGAGCGGGACTCTAACCAGGAAGCTTAGAAGAAATCCCGCCATGCCCTCGACGAACTATCAAACAGGCAAAGCCTCAATACAGGACTAAGATCTAATCATACTACACCAGCTCCAATGCTCGTCGGATGTGTCAGAATATGCTAAATGTCATAGACTACAAAGGGAAGCACTGGTGAGAGCTTCCCAGTGACATGAGCCTATCAAACGAGCTAAATCACTTCTATGCTCGCTTCGAGGCAAGTAATACTGAAACATGAAAGCATCCGCTGTTCTGGACGACTGTAATCACGTTCTCAGCAGCCAATGTGAGTCAGACCTTTAAACAGGTCAACATTCACAAGGCCACAGGGCCAGACGAATTACCAGGACGTGTACTCCGAGCATGCGCTGACCAACTGGAAAGTGTCTTCACTGACATTTTCAACCTGTCCTTGACTGAGTCTGTAACACCAACATGTTTCAAGCAGACGACCATAGTCTCTGTGCCCAAGAACACTAAGGTAACCTAACTAAATGACATCAGCCCCATGCTTTGAAAAGATGGTCATGGCTCACATCAACACTATTATCCCAGAAACCCTAGACCCACTCCAATTTTACTGCTGCTCTTTAATTATTTGTTACTTTTATTTCTTCTTTCGGCTCATGTGACGAATAAAAATGTATTTGATTTGATTTGAGGTAGGCTTATATGCACAAAACATTTGGGAAACTATAATTTTCTAATGTATTCTATTTTATTCTATGATATTGTTGTCACAAAATAGATGTGTGTTGACTGTGATTAAGACATGGGACTATAAAAGCATCTGCTAGGCTAAATGAACAAACTAGGCATGCATAGCTCACAACATGATCCTCAAACCAAAGACTGGCCATACTCCTGTTTCTAAAAGTGACTTCAAAGGCACTGTAGAATGACTGGAGAGCTTAAATGCATTTTTTATTTTATTATTATTTCATTTAAGATATTTTTTTTTTTATGTCATTTTATACAGCCTAAATGCTAAATGTATAGACATGTTGTTGAAATGCTGAGCGTTCCTGCCAGCCTGTAGAGTTTCATAAATGCTTCACAAATGATTTCTTAAATGGCAGGCTAGCCTTGAAATAAAAATAATAATATAGCCTCACATAATTTATTTTAGGCTACCTGGCTTGCCCGTGACGGATTTAGAGTTGGAATGTTGTTTAATAATAGCCTGTTGCAGCGCTACCTCGCTTTTTTCAATTTGAGAATACACCAGACTGCATGGTAAAATTATTTATAGAAAATGTATTCTGATAAATTATGTAAAAAAATATATGTTTACCCATAATTACCACTAAAATCACATGAAAACGATAGAATGATAAACTAAATAAATGTTTAGGCTATAGCAGCCTATAGGTAGGTAGCCTAAGTTGTGATTTCTTCCCGGTATTCTTTCTCTATGGTGGGGCACTAATGATGAACTGTAGGCGTGTGTGCAGACGCATGACCCCTTTGAGCGTAACATATCTGACATAAGAAGAACAGCGACATACAGAAAACTAAAATGGCTGTCTTCAAAACAGGCTTGTACGACGCACTTGAACCCGCCCTACTGTCTGAGTGGTTGGCTTACAGAAACGTACCACGTCTATTGCATATGCAGACAAACTAATCCACTGCATGAATCTTATCATCACCCCAATGAGATCTAGGATCTAAATTCACAGCGTGTCTGCCATGATGTTCATAAAACTCCACCGACCCCCTTGCTCAGGGCGCTCAAATAGATCAAAATAACTCTCTCCAAGAGTAGTCCTACTCATCAGTTATTATTATTATTACAAATAGAAGCTCATCACTTCTCACAATGCTGCTCGTCTAGTAAAGTGAGATCAAAGCTGAATCGATGTTTCAAAAGATCACATAATGATGAACTAGTATTTTACATAGCAGATCTGAATATAATACCATATAAGCCTACTGTAGCATACATAGCAAGCCTATAATATGTTACACCAAAAACACCTTGTCAGTCATTTCTTACCTGAAGCTGAATAGTCAAATATGTTCCACATGCGGCCAAAGCTCAACTTTACTTTGCTAGAAACAAAATAGGCCTACAAGAAATGTGAATAGTTTGTTAACACCATCTGCTTTAATTAGCTCGCAAAACTGTTATTCAAGACGTTCTAAATGCATATTCTCATGAAACTGATTGAGATCAAATGATTGCCATGCAGTTTGGACATTTCACCGGTAAAACGTGAATAATTATTATACAAGATTGACCGTTATAATGGCCTACTTTGAAATGAGATATGCCTAACTTGTGTTTGAAGGTATTAAAAATATAACATTTTCTCAGGACAAGATGTGTGTGTACAAATAGGCAGATGTTGCAATTGAAGGGTGCATTTTATGCACATACTGTACAGAGCATTCGGGAAGGTATTCAGACTTGACTTTTTCCACATTTTGTTACGTTACAGCCTTATTCTAAAATTGATTTAAAAAAAATACATTCTCATCAATCTACACACAATACCCCATAATGACAAATCCAAAAACAGGTTTAGAATTTAGTGATAAACGTCTAAAATGATGTTAGATAGATATTGAAGACCAATCTGATGGAGTGTGGTACACTCGTAGGTACCACTGGGGCAGCCTTTGCCGAGGCGATACGACACTTTGAGGGGTTGGGTGTAGTACCTATTGTGGTCTACACATACCATAATCCTCCCACCTTCTTCAGATCTATGATGTCTCCTAACCAGAGGATAATGAGACGGCGCTTGTTTTTACAGGCATTCCATCTCGATGTGCGGCACATTAGGGGGACTGATAATGTTGTTTCTGATGCGCTTTCTCTTGCTCCCTGTTCCTGAACATGTCTGGTCCCATTGCTCGGTGGACACACGTTCTCATACACGTTGTCCCCGAGTATATGCGTATATGTTTTGTGTTCTGTCTCTCCTGTTCCCTGCTGCCTTCGTTTAAAAAAATGTCCTCTTAAAGGTTGCGTCCTGTGTGCAAAGGTTGCTGAGGTCTGAGGAGGGTGAGGTTGGCTGGGGCCGTGGGGTAGCATTTACCAGCGCAGTATTTTGTTTAAGTTTGTGTATGTTTGGTTGGTGTGATGTTCGGGGTCCTTGGTGGTCCCCAGTTTTATGGGGGGGGGGGGGGGGGGCCCACTCTGTCTGCCATTTCTCTCTCGAGCCTGGAGGGTCGTCAACAAAATGGGGCACACCTGGGCTCGGGGGTGTATCTTGGGAATTTATACACCTTTCCCCCATATATTAAGGAGACTCTCTCCATGGAGACACACTGTTGTTTTTGGTTGTGGCATTTCAGGGCTTCTTTGTGTTAGTTAGTTTTAGCACCTCTCAACGCCCCTCATTATCACCATCTGCATCCACTCACTTACACTACTGACTACACACACCAATGTTGCTAGCATATAGTTTACTTTATTTAATAAATATGTTTTTTATTCTTTATCTCTTTTTGTATTCCTCTTTGTTATGGGCTATGAGCCTGCCTCACAACCTGCCTCACAACCTGCCTCACAGTCTGCCTCACAACCTGCCTCACAACCTGCCTCACAACCGCAGTCTGGCCTCTTCACTTGCGGGATCATCTGAGACCAGCCACCCGGACAGCTGATGAAACTGTGGGTTTACGCAAACAAAGGATTTCTCGCAAATGAGAACTTGTTCTCAACTAGCCTACCTGGTAAAATAAGGTGAAATAAATCAATTTAAAAAAATCAGCGTGCTCGTTGTCCTCACCAGTCTTCACCTGACTACATTTCGGCGTCGTGACCGACTTGTGGGCAAATGCTCACCTTCAATGGCCACTGGCACACTGGAGAAGTGTGCTCTTCATGGATTAATCCCCATTTCAACTGTACCGGATTTCGTGTGGGCGAACGGTTTGCTGATATCAAAGCTGTGAACTGAGTGCCCCATGGTGGTAGTGGGGTTGTGGTATGGGCAGGCATAAGCTACGGACAACGAACACAAGTGCATTTTATCAATGGCAAATTGAATGCACAGAGAAACCGTGATAAGATCCTGAGGCTCATTGTCGTGCCATTAATCCGCCACCATCACCTTGTGTTTCAGCATGATAATGCACGGCCCCATGCTGCAAGGATCTGTACACAATTCCTGGAAGCTAAAAAGGTGGCCTGCATACTCACCAGACATGTCACCCATTGAGCATGTTTGGGATGCTCTGGATCAATGTGTATGACAGCGTGTTCCAGTTCTCGCCAATATCCAGCAACTGTGCACAGCCATTGAAGAGGAATGGGTCAACATTCCACAGTCCACAATCAACAGCCTGATCAACTCTATGTGAAGGAGATGTGTCACGCTGCATGAGGCAAATGGTGGTCCCACCAGATACTGACGGGTTTTCTGATCCACGCCCCTACCTTTTTTAGATGCATATTTGCATTCCCAGTCATGTGAAATCCAAAGATTAGGCCTAATGAATTTATTTAAATTGAACTGTAATTCAGTAAAATCTTTGAAATTGTTGCATGTTGCATTTATATTTCTGTTCGGTGTAACATATCACCTAAGAAAATTGCACTACTAATAGCACTAAAATAGCACTGCTCCTCAGCTGTAGAAGGTTGTAGCGCAGCCTCAATGTCATACAGACAAACCAAAGATAGTCCATATGCATCGGAGTCACGTCTTTCCCCAGCACTCTACAGCTTGTTCCTAGCATAAAGCACTATTGTATATGATTATATTAAACTAGGTCCATTTAATTTGTATTAAAATCTATTATAGCAGTAGCAAGCTTTGGACCCCAGGAAAAGTAGGTGCTGCCTTGGCAGCAGCTAATGGGGATCTGGAATAAAATAAAAAAAGAACACTGGTCTTCTTTCTCATTTTCACACTCTCCCTCTCAAACTGAACAGGACATCAGTAAGCCTAGTCCGTGCTCACATATTGCATTTTTGGACAAATTGACTTGCCGCCTGAAGTGTCACCATACACAGCACAGTCATTGGTTAGGCAGCACAAAATAGTTTACATCAGCAAGAGCAGGGCAGTGTGTAATGTCTGTGTGTAATGCAGTGTAGCATAGTTTTATATACACCATCCTTGAAGCAGTGCAAAAACTCAGGAAGGAAGTACATTTTCTTCGAAATATAACTTTGCCCTGTTCTTCTCCGAGCATGCTCTTCTAATAGCCAAGTATAGGCTATGGATCATTTATTAAGACCACACTAGGCACACCTCATGTTGCATGCCTACCAGAGAAACAGGGATGAGGGGCATCATCAGGCACATAAGATACTATAAAAAGCAACAAATTCTCAAACCATGAGCAATACATGACATTTAATGGATTACAAATGACACGACCCTCCCCTGGACTAATGAAAAAACATATACTAAACCCTCTCCTTGACTGAAATTGAAAAAGCCTCACCCTCCCCCATTTTCCTCCGGGTAACTATTGTGTAAATTCCGATCTCTCACTAAACAAACATTACCTAAATTTGTCAGGAACTTGTCAAGCTATTTTGGTACAAGAAAATCTGGACTTGAGACTGTCAGTAATAGCAGGTACATTATGCTCTTACAAATATGACAGCTGCTGTAAACATTTGTGGCAGATTACCAGATGACCTGTAGAACAGTACAGTACGGTGTGTACGGTACAGTGCGGTACAGTGTGTACACAGAACACTGGATGTAAATTAAGTGTGATCTTTGAAGATTAGACTTCATATCGTACCTTCAGTATTCAGGTTTTAAAATGGTGAGTGTGAGTCACCTCGCCTCCCTTAAAATATAAAGTGTTTTGTAAGAAATCCATGATGAAAGATTGTGTTCTGATTAAGGAAGATATGGATGGAAAACATGGGTCCACAGGACTGTAGCCTAGCTACACAGTATTCCTGGTCTATTCTCAAGGGACTTACAGAAGGAATGTAGGCTCTAATGAAAATTATTTATTTTAAGTGACATACCAACATTATCCTCAGAGAATAGTTTTTTTTCAAGGAAGTCCTAATGTCAATATACCGAACAGATGAGAAATAAAAGGAGAGCCGCACACTTTAGGAGCTCAGATGCAATAATTTTATAACCAATGTTTCGACAGCCAAGCTGTCTTCATCAGGGTACCAAACAGTACCAAACAGAAACACACGCACACACACACACACACACACGCACACACCCTGTGCAGACAGACAGAGGTATTGATTGTTCAGCATGACAACATCTGGGTCTCATTTAGAACAGTGATAGGTGCTACCCAGAGGAAGCCCATAACTGAGGCACTGGTGGCCATCTTAAGAAGGTCTGACACCTCCCCCTGGGATGAACTAAAGTTGAATGGGAGGACAGAGTTGCACTGGTTTGCACTAAACTACAAATTGACTCCTGAAACCGATTAAAACCCTTGTACCACTGATCAACATGTATACAATCTTTAAGTGGAAACAAAGGAATTAATTTCAAGATATCGGATCCAGCCCTGAGGATTATGTGAAATATTGACAACACACACAGTCAATGCAATCATCAATTTGACAATGCAAATAATAGAGGTTGGCTTTAACTTCTCTAGGGTAGGGGGCAGCATTGGGAATTTTGGATGAAACGCATGCCCAAATTAAACTGCCTGCTACTCTAGAATATGCATAAAATGAGTAGATTTGGATAGAAAACACTCTGAAGTTTCTAAAACGGTTTGAATGATGTCTGTGAGTATAACAGAACTCATATGGCAGGCAAAAACCTCCATTGAATTTACAGTGGGATATTGGTTATGTTGCACTTGCTAAGGCTTCCACTAGATGTCAACAGTCTTTAGAAACTTGTTTGATGCCTCTACTGTGAAATATGGCTGACTGAGAGGGGAATGAGTCAGGTGTCTGCCAGCAGCCTTGTGATCAGTCTCTCGTGCTCCCGTGAGAGCGAGCCCTGTTCCATTGCTTCTCTACAGACAAAGGAATTCTCTGGTTGGACTATTATTGAAGATTTATGTTAAAAACATTCTAAAGATTGATTATATAATTAGTTTGACAGGTTTCTATGGACCGTAACGGAACTTTTGGATATTTTGTCTGCAACTGGTGGACGTGCTTCGTGAGTGTGGATTTGTTTACCAAACGCGCTAACAGAAAGATCTATTTGGACATAAATGATGGACATTATAGAACTAAACAAACATTTAAATGTGGAACTGGGATTCCTGGGAGGGCATTGTGATGAAGATCATCAAAGGTAAGTGAATATTTATAATGCTATTTCTGACTAATGTTGACTCCAACATGGCGGATATTAATTTGGCTTTATTTTGTCGTCTGAACGCTGTACTCAGATTATTGCAGAGTTTGCTTTTTCCATAACGTTTTTTTTAAATCTGACACAGCGGTTGCATTAAGGATAAGTTTATCTAAAGTTCCATGTATAATAGTCGTATCTTTATCAATGTTTATTATGAGTATTTCTGTAATTTGATGCGGCTCTCTGCAAAAATCACCACATGTTTTGGAACTACTAAACATAACACGCCAATGTAAACTCAGATTTTTGGATATAAATATGAACTTTACCGAACAAAACATACATGAGTGTCATCTGATGAAGATCATCAAAGGTTAGTGATTAATTTTATCTACATTTCTGCTTTTTGTGACTCCTTTATTTGGCTGGAAAAATGGCTATGTTTTTCTCTGGCTTGGTGGTGACCTAACATAATCATTTGTGGTGCTTTTGCTGTAAAGCATTTTTGAAATCAGACAATGTGGCTGAATTAACAATAATTTTATCTTTAAAATGATGTAAAATACATGTATGTTTGAGGAATTTTAATTATGAGATTTTTGTTGTTTTGAATTTGGCGCCCTGCAGTTTCGCTGGCTGTTGACAGGTGGTACACTACCATCCCACGTACCCTAGAGAGGTTAATAAAACATTGAGCTAGATTTGCAACACAAATCAATGCTGCTGTCAAATGTGTGCGATGTGAGCTGGGCTTACACAGAGCATGTTCCGAGCCAGCTTCTGCTCTCTCATATTAATTTACTGATCCTAGTCACGCACACAGTGAGTGACCATGCCTCAGGCCATTGAAGATGGAGTATAGGAGAGACAGAGAGGGAGAGAGAGTAGAGAGAGAATGTGTTAACAGGTTGTACATGTTGAGTGGAGCAGCTTTATTACAAAGTGTTTATGACTTCAGGCTTGGTCAGTGCTAAATCAACCCCAGAGGATAAATGGATGAAGGTAAGAGAGAGAGTGAGAGAGACAGCTGCCCCATCAGTAAAGTCAACACTGTCATTACAGCAGCTATTAGAATAGCAGGCAGGGTGAACTGGGGAGCACAGGCACTAAATGCAAATATATGCTAACCACTAATACCACAGCACAGAGCTATATTTGATTACCCCAAAACTCACTATACAGCTACCACTAATTCACATTCATTTGATGACCACCACACATGCTGACCATCTAGCAGTAAGCTAAAGCACAAACTGTCATGAAAGGATCCTAAACATGCTAAACTCTCCATCACTGAGTGACATATTCACTCCTATTCCCTCTAGGTACCGGTTTGACATTTAGGAGGTTGAAAAGTTCAGTGACACCAAATGAGGTGCAGAGAGAAAAGGACAGTCTAGTGTATGCTGAATGTACTGTACATCTCATCACTCTTCCTGTTCCTGACATGGACTGCATCATATTCACAGGTTCAAAATACAGCGTTTCAGTCAAAGTGCATATTGCTCTGTTTGTTTTAGAGTGATGATAACGGCTAAAACAGCAGGGGATTGATAAGACCAAATACAGACTGTTCTGGACTTTTGTTTTGGCAGAAGACTGGGATTTACTTCTGGTGTGTAGACATATCCAAGTGTATTTAGTTATTTTCAATTACATTTGTCCTGTTGTTATTGCTAAATCCAACCCCTCAAAAAGTTACGATTTCAAACTTCTGCCATCAAGCGCCAGTGTGGACAGACACACACATAGTTCACTGACCCCTGAGTGAAATGGTCTAATGAGAACAGCTTATTCAGAGTCAGGTTTCAGACCCCTAGGTTGTGAAATCTACACAGCAGCAAAGAACATGGGAGTGAAGGATGCATTCAGCTTCTGCCCTGCAGTTCATGTATTGTGTGATAGGCTGTTTGTGATGACCAGTATTGGGAGTAACGTGTTACAAAAGTAATGTGTTACGTAATCAGATTACTTTTACACTACACTATAAAACCATGAAACGTTTAAAACCTAAACATGTTTAAAACTTACTTTATTGGCATTGAGATTTGCCAATAGATTGTAAACACAGGCGTTTAGAATGCAACATTAAACATGATAGTTAGCTTTTTCGAGTCAGTTTCCAACCAGGAGAACACCTATATCTACTACGTGTTCAGATTTTAAACACTAGTGTTTACTTTCCTGTCGTCCTGTTTAGAGTGCATTTAGTCACTGGAAATTGCTGTGACTTTCCATGCCTTTTATTCAGATCAGTATTAGGAATGTCTGTCACCTTAACTACATTTCAGCACTGAACATTATATATTTTCAAACTGTATGGTGTTGTCTTTACTCAAATGAGTTGAGTTGAGTTCAGTTAACTGAAAATACGTGAGAGGGGCCTCCTTATCATATTTCCCAGCACGCTTAGTTGTAGGTCCATTTTTTTGAATAGTTTATTTTAATATCTATGTTTCCTCATACACATTGATTGATTAATGTATCTTATACTATGCAAAGATAAATAGCTTAAATGTTTCTAAACTAATCCAATCTGCAAGGGGTTGGACTTATTGCACCCATTACTAAGATATTTCCAGTTTAGATGTTTTAGGTATTGTTTGGTAAATCCTTTACCATAGCAGTCATTCTGAGTGCAGATCGTGGGTGATAAAATATTCAAATTCTTGGATATCCTCCCTCTGGCTGGTTTCTGATAGTAATCACTTCACAAACCAGCGTATTGTGACTTGCAGGTCTGTGGCCCATGAGCCAGGACTTTTAGACCACAATGTTGAGGATAACTAGGAAATAACTAAAGGCCTTATGAAATGAATAATATGAAATTAATAATATGTGGCCATAAAGGGTTTACTTCTAATTGAAACACTATCTTAGGTAGTCACTTGCTTAAGTTATTGAAGGTGAGAACCAGATGCAGACACAGGAGGCAGATGGTTAGAGTCTTAAAATGTTTATTAATCCAAAGGGGTAGGCAAGAGAATGGTCGTGGACAGACAAAAGGGTCAAAACCAGTTCAGAGTCCAAAAGGTACCAAAGGGCAGGCAGAATCAAGATCAGGGCAGGCAGAATCAAGATCAGGCAGGCGGGAAAGTAGTCTAGAGTCAGGTAGGGGTCAAAACCGGGAAGACTATCAAAAAGAGAATATCAAAAGGAGTACGGGAAAAACACGCTGGTTGACTTGACTAACATACAAGGCGAACTGGCACAGAGAGACGGGAAACACAGGGATAAATACAATGGGGAAAATAAGTGACACCTGGAGGGGGTGGAGACAATCACAGGAACAGCTGAAACAGATCAGGGTGTGACAATGCCACTACCATGTCTCTGTCCAGTGGTGGAAAAAAGTACCCAATTGTCATACTTGAGTAAAAGTAAAGATACCTTAATGGAAAATGACTCAAGTAAAAGTCACTCAGTAAAATACTACTTGAGTCTAACAGTACAGTATTTGATTTTAAATATACTTAAGAATCTAAAGTAAATGTAAGTACTAAAATAGTATCAAAAGTGTAAATTATTTGAAAAGTGTAAATATTTTTTACATTTATGGATAACAAGAGATACACTCCAACACTCAGACATCATTTACAAATGAAGCATTTGTGTTTAGTGAGTCCGCCAGATCAGAGGCAGTAGAGATGACCAGGGATGTTCTCTTGATAAGTCCGTGAATTGATAATTTTCCTGTCTTGCTAAGCATTCGAAAGGTAACGAGTACTTTTGGGTGTTAGGAAAGAATTTATGGAATAAAAAGTACATTATTTTCTTTAGGAATGTAGTGGAGTAAAATATGTAAAAAATATAAATAAGTACAGATGATTATTCTTTTTTTAAATGGTATTTTTTATTTCACATTCAAATACAAGTACAAATTGGGTGCATTATGTTGTACATAACATTATAAAACAATCTCAAAAAGTGCTATTTTGCAAAACCTCACCAGTTTTATAGGCTTACATTCTTAGTAGTAGTACAATTTATTCTTCCTTAATTTCTTTGGGACTGGGGGGCAGTATTGAGTAGCTTGGATGAATAAGGTGCCCAGAGTAAACCGCCTGCTACTCAGGCCCAGTTGCTAATATATGCATATTATTAGTACATTTGGATGGAAAACACTCTGAAGTTTCTAAAACTGTTTGAATGATGTCTGTGAGTATAACAGAACTCATATGGCAGGGAAACACCTGAGGAAAAATCCAACCAGGAAGTGGGAAATCTGAGGTTTGTTGTTATTCAACTCATTCCCTATGGAATACACAGGTCATATTGCACTTCCTAAGACTTCCACTAGATTTCCACTAGATTTCACCAGTCGTTAGAACCTTGTTTCAGAATCATATCTCTACCGTGGGCGTTTCCTTGATCTAATATCGACTTGATACCTCATTTAGCCCTCGAGCAAGCAAATAAAGGCTGTTTGGAGAAATGTCATGACAGCTGCTGTTTATAGAAAAGTATAGAGTTCACACCTCTGATCGTTGCTATTGATGGCATCTGTAAAGCCCTTAGAGGGCTTTACCGTCTAGTGACATGTGTGCCCTCTATACATCTATATTGGTCCATGTATGTGCGGTCTATAACCAGAACTGGCGGCTCAGGAGAAAGATTTTGAATGAAAAGATAGGAAATCTGTACAGATGTTTGGCTTACAGTATATATATGACTAATTAAGCAGCCCATATGATAGTGCAGCACTTTGTATAGGCCTACTAACATAGGCCTACTAGTCATCAAACCTGAATTAGTATAGCGCGTGGAGATTATTTTCATGAAAGTAACACAAAGTAATATAACTAATAATATAACGTGTTACTTGCCACACAAAGTAACATTGTAAAGTAACACGTTACTTTTGTTAAATGTAATGACTAATTTCACGTAACTAATCTCAACACTGGTGATGACTAGCCAATCACTCTGCAAGGCAGCAACTTTTCTCCCCTATAGGCACCTTTCACAGTAAGGGATGGAGGACACACAGGGTTCTAGAAGGTACAACCAGTTTTACATACTATACAGGGTACAGAATAACAACACTACTCATTTTACCATGGGACGAATATAGAAATTGAGTAGTTTTACAGCTAATTTCCTGCCGTTCTAAACATTTTGCCATAGGGTGGAGAGAAATGTTTGCAGTTTTTAATAAGATATCTGAGTGAGAGTGAATAATAAAGTCAATGTTGGCCCCCTGTGTAACGGTTTTCTTCCTCTTCTGACGAGGAGTATGCAGGATCGGACCAATGCGCAGCGTGGTAAGTGTTCATGTTATTTTATTGGAACAGAAACACTAAACAAAATTACAAAGAGAGTGAAACGAAAACTAAACAGTCCTGTAAGGTGCAGCAACACAAAACAGAAAACAACTACCCACAAATCATAGTGGGAAAACAGGCTGCCTAAGTAAGTATGGTTCTCAATCAGAGGCAATGATTGACAGCTACCTCTGATTGGGAACCATACCAGGCCAAAACCAGAAATTCAAAATCTAGAACAAAAACCTAGAATACCCACCCCAACTCACGCCCTGACCAAACTCAAATAGAGACATACAAAAGGAACTAAGGTCAGGACGTGACACCCTGGTTGGTAATTTGACCGTGAGTACAACAAGTTTAGATAGCTGACAGCAGTGGCGACTTTAGCATTTAAATCTTGGTCGGGCCCAAAAAAATATATGTTTTAGATGCATGCCAGCAAAGCCATTACACAACACAGCACAACATTAAACAATACTTTAATTGCACTATAACGGTGACAAATGGTGCCCACAAACTGTGAGGGCCTACATAAAGCTGTCCCAACAGCAGAGCTTTTTTTTCCAGCACCATGGAGTGAATTCTTACCACTGCTACACCTGGCTATCAGTGGAGCCTTCTCTGGCAGAATTCAGAACATGATCAGTTTTTAAAGTATTCTCCTTGTACACCAAGTCAGAACTGTAGGATACATATAGGGGGCATTTAAGTAGACAATGAAAACTTACAATATTTGCCGATTACATTTCTCTAAAAAAGGCTATAGGCTAGATGTGTGCACCACCAAGTAAGAACAGTAGGCTAAGTTATGAGGAGAAAAGGGACCAAATTATTAGGGTGAGGTACATGGGCTACTAACAGCTTACAACATAACATACACTTAGCATTACCTTCTTAGCTACATTCCAGTATACATATCGCCCTGGCATATTACATAATTTGTGCAGCAGCATACAATACATTTTTGGACTCACCTGGTTGTGCTGTGCTCACTTAAACAGGAAGGCGGTCTGTGTGGGTAAATTCTGTCATCAAACTTTGTCATGAAAGTCTGGCATTCTCTGGAATTATGTTGCTTTCAAGACAACTGGGAACTCAGAAAAAAAACAAGGTTGAATGAGTTCCCGACTCATTCCGAGTTGGATGACCGTTCAATACATATTTTCCCAGTTGGAGCTAGTTTTTTTCTGAGTTGCCAGTTGTCTTGAACTCACTGAAGTCTGAGATTTCCAGTTACGAGTTTCCAGTTATTTTGAACGTGGCAGAAGTCATGCTGGATTGACAGAATGAATGTTTATCCTTTTAAGCTTGGAAAAGAGACCCTTAAACCCAGACTTGGACCACACAGCCACTCCTCTAAATAGCAGGCTAGTGATTGCTTTGCAATGCTTGCAGTTTACCACTGATTCCTTCCAAACTACTCGTTGTTGAATTAGCGATTTCCAACTTGTTGTGTAATGTTTATATCCAATGGCCGATGAGCACCGATACGTTCTACAGTATCTATAATGTCTCTTCACATGACAAGGATTGAAAAGGATTTGCCAGTAGATTGTCAACTCGATTCATGATGATAACTGCTAGCTAAGATTTTGAAAGTATGATGTTGACATGATCAGTCCAATCAAAGCTACTGTAGATATAATGTGATTTGACGTCATTTTATCTGTTTCCAATGGCCTTGAGCCTTCTTGGATCGACACTTCTAATGTAACTATATGGCAGCCCCCAAGGGGCTTGAATTTATCCTGAATGACGGGTCGCTGGACTAATTTATCAATCTAAAAAAGTTTTGCTGACATGGGCTAACTGAGTGACTGTCGTGACTAATATAACAAGAGAAAAACTGCTGATGCACAAGCACATTTCGAAATTGCACCTTGTGTATTCTACTATTCTAATTCTCAACAGTAAGTTGAGACCCCGGCTGAGTTCCCGAAAAACATAACAAATCAAATGTAAAAAGGGAAGTAGGTGGCCAGTTGCCCATCCCTGCTCACGGAGTCTAAATGGCCCTTCGGAACAAAAAACAGTTATGGGGGTTTTGTGGGTTAAAACATGAAACACCAACACTGAGAATGAGACCTCTGAAACATGCTGCTTAATTCTTTGATTACTGATTTGGTGCAGGTAAGACAATCAGTTTAAAAAAGATTTATTCTAAATAAAAACATAGTCCAAAAGAAAACAATTCAAAGCTCCCCATGCCAAAGTATGTTACATTACATAACAATATAAAAATAACCAAAGACTGAATCTTAAATGTCTAGTTTCGCAGAAAGTATTTGTTTTCACAATAAGGATAAATCTGTAATTGAGGTGGTAATATCAAAGGGACAGTTCACTCCAAAATGAACCTTTTCTTAACTTTGAAAGTGGTTTAAAGTCAAGTTGAGTGATATGTTGTGAAGATCCTGTTGCATGTTTTAACACATATCTGGAGGCCTTCATCCCAAATGAATGGAGAATATTATCACCATGTAATTCCACTTAGTGAGAGTAGTGAGGGCATAGATTTTTCATACTTTGTTGTACTGGTCCTCTGTGGGAATCGAATCCACTCAACCCTGGCGTTGCAAGCACCACACTCAACCAACTGAGCCACACAGGACCCGTGACTTCCTCAGGGAAGCTGATGCTGAATTAGAAAATAAGGCAGTTGGATGATTATGAAGGCTATGTTAAAATTGCACCCTGTTGCTGCTGCAATATCACTAAATCAGTCACTGAGGTAAAGTGTGCTTGTAGTGTGTGTGTGTGTGTGTGTGTGTGTGTGTGTGTGTGTGTGTGTGTGTGTGTGTGACGCTAGGGCACAATTAGTTCCCTAATCATGGTGGGAGTCTCAGAGGCAGTGATGGTAGAGCTGCTAGTACCGCCAATTATTCACCCTTCTTCCATTAGGCCTGCCATAGAGTAGTCTAGGACTCAGCAAAACATTCCTCTATAACATGAATTAATGCTTTACACTGAGTGTACAAAACATTAGGAACACCTGCTCTTTCCAAGACATAAACTGATCAGGTGGAACCAGGAGAAATGTATGATCCCTTATTGATGTCACTTGTTAAATCCACTTTAATCAATGTAGATGAAGGCGAGGAGACAGGTTAAAGATGAATGTTTAAGCCTCAAGACAATTGAGATATGGATTTTATATGTGTGCCATTCAGAGGGTGAATGGGCAAGACTAAATATTAAGTGCCTTTGAACAGGATTTGTTAGGAGGTGCCAGGCGCTGTTAGTAGGGTTGAATATGTCAAGAATTACAATGCTGCTGGGTTTTCCACACTCAACAGTTTCCTGTGTGAATATAGAATGATCCACCTCCCAAAGGACATTCAGCCGACTTGACACAACTTTTGGAAGTATTGGAGTCAACATGGGCCAGCATCCCTGGGGAACGCTTTCGACGAAGCTTGATTAATTGAAAGGGGGTGCAACTTAATATTAGAAAAGGGGGTGCAACTTAATATTAGAAAAGGGGGTGCAACTTAATATTAGGAAGGTGCATAATATGCTGAAAATGTGCTATACTCTTCATAGAGTTTATACGGTCGACTCACACTTGACTCCCACATGATATTCTACTTTGGATTCATTCACTTTTCCCTCTTAAAGAGTGACCTTTGTGTCATTAATGTTTGACACCAGAGCAGAAGTCATATACTAGCCTACTAGTTTATCTGTCGATGGCAGCACAAGTGCTTGTATGAAGCTGTCCAATGGCGAAGGTCTACTGTTGACACTGTCTGTAAGCTGTGCTTCTGTTTTTCACTTGTCATCTCACACTGACTCAGACTAATGGCTGACATTTCCCTTGTGGAGTTGTCACTGAACAGACTCAAAACAACTTGTTATTCTGCCTTGGCTTCTAACAAGCTGTTCTAACAGGCCTACCTATCCAGGAGTAGAAAGGCACTATCATTACTATCTCTCTATATCTCTTTCCCCACCTTTCTTTCTCTGTCTCTCTCCCACACCTCTCTCTCTCTTCCACTCTCTCTCTCCGTCATCATATTTTTCGGGACCTTTCTGGAACTAATTAGCATATCACACAGTCCTGACAGGGGGAGACAGAGGAGCCTCTGCTACAGTTCAGCCCGTGTCACTTCCACTGCCACTCATAACCAGAGAAAGATAATGGGATCGCGGCATTCGCCAACCCGGCTGTCATTCCAGCTCATTAGGCCAATTGTTGTGTGAGAATGGGTCTGTTTGATATGAGCACCAGGACAGGGAGGTTACACCCAACCCTGAGGTGGTAGGAGGCTGGAAGAAACTAGTAATAGATGCAGAGGAACACAGATGGGCTGCTGAGGAGCTTTGATCGCTACCCTGGATACAGACAGCCACAATAGCTAGGAGTTTTGTTATATGAACAGATTAATAGAATCCAGCATTTTGCTAGAGAAAGCCTGTTCCTGTGTGGGTGTGTGCAGACTGTTAAATATCTGTTCCGGAAGGCAGAACAACAGTGGAGCAAGAGCTTCAAGTTCCTCAGTGTCATCACTGATGACTTAACATGGTCCTCTCACACCAGAACTGTCGTGAAGAAGGCACGGCAATGCCTCTTCTCCCTCAGAAGGCTGAAATCATTTTGCATGGACCCTCAGATCATCAGGAACTTTTACAGCTGCACCATTGACAATATGTATCACTGACTGGTTGTATCACTGTCTGGTATAGCAACTACACCGCCCATGACTGGAAGGCTGTACAAAGGGTGGTCCGGACGGGCAAGCGCATCACTGGGAGTGAGCTCCGAGTCATCCAGGACATACATGTACATTACCATTAGTACATTACCATTAGTACATTACCATTAGTATTTATCTATTTATCCTGGTACTGGTCACTTTTACAAGTAAATATTACCATTAGTATTTATCTATTTATCCTGGTACTGGTCACTTTTACAAGTAAATATTACCATTAGTATTTATCTATTTATCCTGGTACTGGTCACTTTTACAAGTAAATATTACCATTAGTATTTATCTATTTATCCTGCTACTGGTCAGTTTTACTCCTGTTTACAAGTACATATTACCATTAGTACATTACCATTAGTGTTTATCTATTTATCCTGCTACTGGTCACTTTTACAAGTAAATATTACCATTAGTATTTATCTATTTATCCTGCTACAAGTCACTTTTACAAGTAAATATTACCATTAGTATTTATCTATTTATCCTGGTACTGGTCACTTTTACAAGTAAATATTACCATTAGTATTTATCTATTTATCCTGCTACTGGTCACTTTTACAAGTAAATATTACCATTAGTATTTATCTATTTATCCTGGTACTGGTCACTTTTACTCCTGTTTACAAGTACATATTACCATTAGTACATTACCATTAGTGTTTATCTATTTATCCTCCTTTTACTCCTGTTCACAAGTAAATATTACCATTACTACATTACCATAAGTATTTATATATTCCTGCTACGAATACATTTTCAGCCCTGTTTACTGTACATGTACAGTTGAAGTCAGAAGTTTACATACCATTAGGTTGGAGTCATTAAAACTGGTTTTTCAACCACTCCACAAATGTATTATTAACAAACTATAGTTTTGGCATGTCGGTTTGGAAATCTACTTTGTGCATGACACAAGTAACTTTTCAAACAATTGTTTACAGACAATTTATTTCACTTCTAATTCACTGTATCAACATTCCAGTGGGTCAGAAGTTTACATACACTAAGTTGACTGTACCTTTAAAACAGCTTGGAAAATTCCAGAAAATGATGTCATGGCTTTAGAAACTTCTGATAGGCTAAAAGACATAATTTGAGTCAATTGGAGGTTACCTGTGGGTGTATTTCAAGGCCTACCTTCAAACTCAAGACCTCTTTGCTTGACATCAGAGGAAAATCAAAAGAAATCAGCCAAGACCTCGGGAAAAAAATTGTAGACCTCCACACGTCTGGTTCATCATTGGGAGCAATTTTCAAACGCCTGAAGGTACCACGTTCATCTGTACAAACAATAGTATGCAAATATAAACAACATGGGACCACGCAGCCGGCACACCGCTCAGGAAGGAGACGTGTTCTGACTCCTAGAGATGAACGTACTTTGGTGTGAAAAGTGCAAATCAATCCCAGAACAACAGCAAAGGACCTTGTGAAGATGCTAGATGCAAAAGTATCTATATCCACAGTAAAACGAGTCCTAGATCGACATAACCCGAAAGGCCGCTCAGCAAGGAAGAAGCCACTGCTCCAAAACCACCATAAAAAAAGCCAGACTACGGTTTGCAACTGCACATGGGGACAAAGATCGTACTTCTTGGAGAAATGTCCTCTGGTCTGATGAAACAAAAATAGAACTGTTTGGCCATAATAACCATAATAACCGTTTGGAGGAAAAAGGGGGAGGCTTGCAAGCCAAAGAACACCATCCCAACCGTGAAGCACGGGGGTGGCAGCATCATGTTGTGGGGTGCCTTGCTGCAGAAGGGACTGGTGCACTTCACAAAATAGATGCCATCATGAGGTAGGAAAATTATGTGGATATATTGAAGCAACATCTCAAGACATCAGTCAGGAAGTTAAAGTTTGGTAGCAAATGGGTCTTCCAAATGGACAATGACCCCCAAGCATACTTCCAGAGTTGTGGCAAAATGGCTTATGGACAACAAAGTAAAGTATTGGAGTGGCCATCACAAAGCTCAGCTCAACCTCTAGAAAATGTGTGTGTAGAACTGAAAAAGCTTGTGCGAGCAAGGAGACCTACAAACCTGACTCAGTTACACCAGCTGTCAGGAGGAATGGGCCAAAATTCACCCAACTTATTGTGGGAAGCTTGTGGAAGGTTACCCAAAACGTTTGACCCAAGTTAATCAATTTAAAGGCAAAGCTACCTAATACGAATTGAGTGTATGTAAACATCTGACCCACTGGGAATGTGATGAAAGAAATAAAAGCTGAAATAAATAATTCTCTCTACTATTATTCTGACATTTCACATTCTTAAAATAAAGTGGTGATCCTAACTGACCTAAGACAGGGAATTTTTACTTGGATTAAATGTCAGGAATAGTGAAAAACTGAGTTTAAATGTATTTGGCTAAGGTGTATGTAAACTTCTGACTTCAACTGTATATCCTACTAGCACTTTTTTAGGTATAAACCCACCTCAACCATTCCATTGAAAAAGATACTGGCCCTGACCGGTATATAAACCTGCATTCTCGTGTTTCTTTAACACCCATCGTAGTTCTTGTGTGGCTTTAAATGTAACCGTTATTTTTTATTCTATTATCTATACTGAACAAAAATATAAAACGCAACATGCAACAATTTCAAAGATTTGACTGAGTTACAGTTCATAGAAAGAAATCAGTCAATTAATTAAACCCTAATCTATGGATTTGACTGGGCCGGGGCTGGGCAGGGGCACAGCTGGGGGAGCCAGGCCCAACCAATCAGAATTAGTTTTTTCTTACAAAAAAGGCGTTATTACATTCAGAAATACTCCTCAGTTTCAACAGCCGTCCGGGTGTCTGGTCTCAGTTGATTCCGCAGATGAAGAAGCCGGCTGTGGAGGTCCTGGGCTGGCGTGGTTACACGTGGTCTGCGCTTGTGAGGCCGGTTGAACGTGCTTCCAAATTCTCTAAAACGATGTTGGAGGAAGCTTATGGTAGATGAATTATTTTGGCAAAGGAGAAATGCTCTCTTACAGTGATGTAAACAAATTTGTGCGCAAAATTTGAAAGAAATATGTTTTTGTGCGTATAGAAAGATTATGGGTTCTGGGATCAACTGCTAACATGTTGCATTAATATTTTTGTTCAGTATATATAATTATTACTATCACTGCATTGTTGGAAAGAGCTCTCAAGGTAATAATTGCACTGTACTGATTTACACCTGTTGTATCCTGTACTTGGAAAAGAAACTTTGAAACTTGAAACAGTCACCTTCCAAAAGGGGTCTGGAACAATGAGCAGACCACTTGTAGCATGGGTGGTGGGAGGCAATTTAACCTTTGTTGATATACAATCAGTAGTATTATAAGACACACCTAAGACACACCCTTCACTTTCCGTACTGTACTACTCTACAGCCACAGCTCAGCTTATCTCACTGTCTAATTACAATAAAAAAAACATATTAAGCTCTTACACAGATGGAACATTCAAACAAACATGACACACATTCACACACAGATGCATGCTTCCACATTCACACATAGATGCATGCTTCCACATTCACACACAGATGCATGCTTTCACATTCACACACAGATGCATGCTTCCACATTCACACACAGATGCATGCTTCCACATTCACACACAGATGCATGCTTCCACATTCACACACATGTTCATGACCTACATCCATTACGATCTACAAAAAAATCCATCTGTTTAAAGTACAATAAATTGAGACCAGAGAGAGGTGAAATATAACTGTTTCGGTAAATCTCAAACGCTGCTTGCCTTGCTTGGACAAAAGATTAGACACTGGCTAACAAGTCACCACAACACAGTGGAAAGTTGGTTTGCTTTCTTCTAGAAGTCAGGCACCTTAATCAAAGGTGTTTGTGTGTGTGTGTGTGCAGTAGAGCTGGAATTGCAGAGAGAGCAGAATAGGGAAGAAGGGAACAGACTGAGTGAGTGAGTGAGTGAGTGAGTGAGTGAGTGAGTGAGTGAGTGAGTGAGAGAGAGGGGGGAGATGGAGGAGAGGGAAAGGGAAAATGATAATACAGAGAATAGTATGCACTTCCTCATACACACGATCGTACTGATGTAAAAAGCTTTATAAATAGGCTTTATAAATACATTTGATTGATTGATTGGTGTAGTGTATGTTTGTGGCCAGAAGGAAAGAGTATATTGAATACAGTGGAGGCTCCTCAGAGGAGGAAGGGAAGGCCAATCCTCCCCAGTGAATTTCAGACATAAATTTAAATAGTTAAACATTAAAAAGATTATCCTTTTCAGATGAAACTATAGTAAATATATTCACGTCACCAAATAATTTATTAAAACACACAGTTTTGTAATTAATGAGATCTACAATAGCCTCAATAGCACTCTGTAGGGTAGCACCATGGTGTAGCCGGAGGACAGCTAGTTTCTGTCCCCCTCTGGGTAAACTGACTTCAATTCAAAACCTAGGAGGCTCATGGTTCTTACCCCCTTCCATAGACTCACACAGTAATTATGACAACTTCCGGAGGATGTCCTCTAACCTATCAGTGCTCTTACAGCATGAACTGACATGTTGTCCACCCGATCAAAGGATCAGAAAATGAATCTAGTACTGAAAGCATAAGTGACAACTACCTAACACTACAGTGCATAAAATGTGGTTGACTCAAAGAGAGAGAAAATAAAAGTTGAACAGTTTTGAACAAATTCATTTCTTTTAAAATTAAGGAGAAGTGATAGAGAGAATGACAGAGATCGATTTGTTTTTTTCACTTTCACTTTGCTAGCAGATTCAGCTAGCTAGTTTAGTCTACTCAAAAACATGGCTCAAACAGAGAGGGTTGATATGTTAGCTATCTGGATATGGCTAATCAACACCAGAACTCTTCCAAGTCAATGTAAATTTGATTAATTTATTGTCACCGGGACCCACCGGTGTAACTGATAAACTGCTTGCTGACTGTACTGCATGATTGTAGCGGGTTTACTAATGCGTTAGTTCTAGTAGCTACAGTGGGGCAAAAAAGTATTTAGTCAGCCACCAATTATGCAAGTTCTCCCACTTAAAAAGATGAGTGAGGCCTGTCATTTTCATCATAGGTACACTTCTATGACAGACAAAATGAGAAAAAAAATCAAGAAAATCACATTGTAGGATTTTTTATGAATTTATTTGCAAATTATGGTGGAAAATAAGTATTTGGTCAATAACATAAGTTTATCTCAATACTTTGGTATATACCCTTTGTTGGCAATGACAGAGGTCAAACGTTTTCTGTAAATTTTCACAAGGTTTTCACACACAGTTGCTGGTATTTTGGCCCATTCCTCCATGCAGATCTCCTCTAGAGCAGTGATGTTTTGGGGCTGTTGCTGGGCAACACAGACTTTCAACTCCCTCCAAAGATTTTCTATGGGGTTGAGATCTGGAGACTGGCTAGGCCACTCCAGGACCTTGAAATGCTTCTTATGAAGCCACTCCTTCGTTGCCCGGGCGGTGTGTTTGGGATCATTGTCATGCTGAAAGACCCAGCCACGTTTCATCTTCCATGCCCTTGCTGATGGAAGGAAGTTTCCACTCAAAATCTCACGATACATGGCCCCATTCATTCTTTCCTTTACACAGATCAGTCGTCCTGGTCCCTTTGCAGAAAAACAGCCCCAAAGCATGATGTATCCACCCCCATGCTTCACAGTGGGTATGGTGTTCTTTGGATGCAACTCAGCATTCTTTGTCCTCCAAACACGACGAGTTGAGTTTTTACCAAAAAGTTATATTTTGGTTTCATCTGATCATATGACATTCTCCCAATCTTCTTCTGGATCATCCAAATGCTCTCTAGCAAACTTCAGACGGGCCTGGACATATACTGGCTTAAGCAGGGGGACACGTCTGGCACTGCAGGATTTGAGTCCCTGGCGGCGTAATGTGTTACTGATGGTAGGCTTTGTTACTTTGGTCCCAGCTCTCTGCAGGTCATTCACTAGGTCCCCCCGTGTGGTTCTAGGATTTTTGCTCACCGTTCTTGTGATCATTTTGACCCCACGGGGTGAGATCTTGCGTGGAGCCCCAGATCGAGGGAGATTATCAGTGGTCTTGTATGTCTTCCATTTCCTAATAATTGCTCCCACAGTTGATTTCTTCAAACCAAGCTGCTTACCTATTGCAGATTCAGTCTTCCCAGCCTGGTGCAGGTCTACAATTTTGTTTCTGGTGTCCTTTTACAGCTCTTTGGTCTTGGCCATAGTGGAGTTTGGAGTGTGACTGTTTGAGGTTGTGGACAGGTGTCGTTTATACTGATAACAAGTTCAAACAGGTGCCCTTAATACAGGTAACGAGTGGAGGACCGGGGAGCCTCTTAAAGAAGAAGTTACAGGTCTGTGAGAGCCAGAAATCTTGCTTGTTTGTAGGTGACCAAAATACTTATTTTCCACCATAATTTGCAAATAAATTCATTAAAAATCCTACAATGTGATTTTCTGGAATTTTTTTTCTCATTTTGTCTGTCATAGTTTAAATGTACCTATGATTAAAATTACAGGCCTCTCTCATCTTTTTAAGTGGGAGAACTTGAACAATTGGTGGCTGACTAAATACTTTTTTGCCCCACTGTATGTTGACTATGACGTTAGCTAATATGGTGACAACAACGTAGGCTATGCATAGCAGTTAGCCGTTGTGATATAAAGTTTGACTTGGAAAGATTTTTTCACCTAGTCACAGACAGCTGTAATGTTGTGCACTGTAGTCCACAAGCGAAGGGAGAAGGCAAGAGGAGGAAAAGGAATTACACCATGAGCAAAATGATTATGCTGTTTGTATGTGGCTGCTATGAAAGTCAACTGTGTTTGCGTGTGATCAGGGGTGTATTCATTCTGCCGATTTTGTTGAAAAACATTCCTTAAAACGGAAGCAAATGGAACGAAACGGGGAAGAACATACCTGAATTTGTCCAATAGAAACTCTCGTTTGCAACTGTTGGACTAATGATTACACCCTAGATCAGATAGATGCAGGCAAGAGTGTGCAAGCGGTATTGAATGTGTCAATATCTGTCACCTTGATTACTCTAATATTTATCTCGACCTGGGAACCGACGTTGTAAACTTTCATTCATAGGCAAGGTTATAGCAACCTCATGATGGGTATAGGACAATTTGAGTATCATGTAGTAGACTAAACCTATCGATTTTACAATGAGCTGGGTGAATGAAATATGAATGACAGTCATCCAATATGCTGTAATAGAAATAAGACCATGCTAATTTAAATAATAATCGTCCTCCCTCATTTTAAACGTCACCGACTGCCACTGTTTGAATCTCCACACGCACATATGATACCACAAGGTATATTAGCTACATCATAAAATACAATGACATAAAAATATAAAACAATTTTTTATGATCAAATTAAGATAGTAGGACTACCTGCATAGAGAAAACAACTCGCTGATAGAAGTAAACCCTCAGTTCCTGCCAAGTGAATTTATTTTATCAAGGGTAATAGCTGGCTAAAATGCTAACATCCTTAGCTGCATTACTAGTGAGGTTCTTAGCAAATGCTAAAAACAACAGGAGAGCTAGCAGCTCACGCTCATGGCCAACATTCCATTCAGCTTGTGTACAAAGATAACATTCTAGCTAAACACTGTAGATCCGAATCAATGTATGAATAAAGTTTACAAGGAGCATATTTCACTAGTTTAAGTTTGAATCACATAATTAGCATACTTTCTCTGAAAGGAGCCAAAATAAATAAAAGGTCAAGTGGGAAATGCAACTGGTAGTTTCAAGGGAAATGGGCCGTACCATTCTAACTAGCTACAGTTCTTGATTATCATATTTTCTTATACCAGCTCTGCTAAACTCAGATGATAGATTTGTTTTGGTTTATAATTATACACACCAACATAGACATGGTAAAACAATAACGCAACAATATACCACAGTGGAAAATGTATTCCAAAATATAAAACACTCTAAAGTGATTTGACCAAGTCCACTCTAAGATCCCTCTGCGGAATCAACCCCCCTAAAACACTGTCCAAAGTCAAATTGTCATACCTCTGGCCAGCTATATCAAAATAAAAGTTTGAATAATAATTGTAGGGGACAACATTACCTTTCAATAGGATACAGTGAAATAGCCCTATACTGTCAGTCACATTAAGTGCACAGTGATAGAGTCCTCTCTGTTGTCAGCGCTGTGCGGTGAGAACACAGTGATGTTTCCCACTGTAGCCTGCCTCTCCAGCCCGCCATGCACTCATACTAATTGAAGGATGGAGAGTTAGAAAGGGGAGAGGAGGGATGAGAAGGAGCCTCTGGGGTGGAAGCGATGAAAAGAGGAGACAGAGGTACAGTACTGGGCACTGGGGGTCAACAATTCACATCCTCAAATATTTTCACAGATTGAGAGAACAGACATGAAAACAGATGCATTCTACGTACCTTATTTACAGACACTCTGTCTTGCTTTCTGAGGAGAATGCTATACACTCCTACTGCCATCCTAGACCTGGGACGGAATGATGACACACACAGGTCAGTCTGTTCTCATGTGTGTGCGTGTGTGTGTGAGAGGGAGGTATGTCGGCCTGTCTTTGTCTCCTGTGGAAAAGCTGTAAGGGGATATGAAGCTAGGAAACAATACCTGTTCAATCAAGCAGGCTGGCCAGGTCTGAGCTCAGCTCAACTAGACTCAGACAGGCTAGCAGAGGTGGGGATTGGGGTAAAATTAAGCATTAAGGCCCGAGGAGGAGTGGAATCCAGGCACTCTGCTTTGTGTTGTGCGTAAGAACAGCCCTTAGCAATGGTATATTGGCCATATACTACAAAACCCTGAGGTACCTTATTGCTATTAAAAACTGGTTACCAACGTAAGTAAACCAATAA
Organism: Oncorhynchus mykiss; assembly: GCF_057628025.1. Taxonomy (NCBI): domain Eukaryota; kingdom Metazoa; phylum Chordata; class Actinopteri; order Salmoniformes; family Salmonidae; genus Oncorhynchus; species Oncorhynchus mykiss. The sequence continues at coordinate 76,740,928 of NC_143023.1, read as the reverse complement.
ATAGTTGTTTTTTGTCATACCAATGTTATACGGTCTGAATTACCACGGCTTTCAGACAATCAGGATCCAGGGCTTGAACCACCAGGTTTATAATATAGAATACCCACACTGTGTCCTGCCAGCAAGACTAGGGGAGGCCTCCTGTCAGCAGCAGGGAGGTTGTGTGTGTGCATGAGTGCGTACCTGTGTGTCTGGTGTTTGGGTAAACACTCTCTTTAATTAGAGGTAATCCACACCAGCATTAACAATAGATAAGTGTGTGTGTGTGTGTGTAGAAACCTCTAACTCATGTGTTTGATATTGAGATTTGTGTTCAGAAGCGCACACACAGAACATTCTACACCGCTATTCTCCTCACATCCCTTCTGCTATAGAAAGGATAGCGTGTCTCACTCATGTCAATGAGGATTCTGGGTATTTAGCCTCTCTCAAACCTCTCAAGCCTCATACTGATCCCAAATTGAGTCAAAATGTATCTATGAATGGCAGCTGAGGACAAGCCTGATGTAATATACTGGCCAGCTTTGCTAGGGAGAGTAGATACACATGGATCTTCCTCAACATTCTTCTCCAAGTAGGATTTTCAACTTACCCCCAGGTTAGGAAACGTCAGTCCTATGCTTTCTTGCACCTCATTTGTTGTTTCATAATGTAATGGTGTTTTGAATATCTTTCACTTTCTTGCTGTACGTACCAGCAGCCAGGCCCAGCTCGAGAATGAAATGCCTGAGGGGGGATTTTAAATCCAATGGGGGGCACAACTAGTATTGGTTTAGAGCCTTAATAAAACAAGGTGGATTGGTCCTACAGTACACACACACACACACACACACACACAATACCCCATAATGTCAAAGTGGAATTATGTTTTTACAAATGTATACAAATTTGTAAAAAAAGAAAAGCTGAAATGTTAACAAGTAGCATAATAAGTTGTATGGACTCACAGAGTGCAATAATAGTGTTAACATGATTTTTAAATGACTACTCTATCTCTGTACCCCACACGTCCCTGAGTCGAGCAGTGAATTTCAAGCACAGACGGTTGGTTAACTGTTTGCAAAGAAGGGCGGGCACCTAATTGTAGATGGGTAAAAAAAAGCAGACATTAAAACATCCCTTTGAGCATGGTGCAGTTATTAATCCCACTTTGGATGGTGTATCAATACACGCAGTCACTGCAAAGATACAAGCATCCTTCCTAACTCAGTTGCCGGAGAGGAAGAAAACCGTTCAAGGATTTCAGCATGAGGCCAATGTTGACTTTAAAACAGTTACAGAGTTTATTTGCTGTGAATTAACTTTTTGTCCTGAATACAAAGCATTATGTTTGGGGAAAATCCAGCATATCACTGAGTACCACTCTTCATATTTTGAAGAATGGTGGTGGCTGCGTCATATTATGGGTATGTTTGTCATCAGCAAGGACTAGAGAGTTTTTGAGATGCAAAGAAACAGAATAGAGCTAAGCACATGCAAAATTCAAGAGGAAAACCTGGTTCAGTCTGCTTTCCACCAGACACTGGGAGACAACTTCACCTTTCCGCACAAGGCCAAATACACACTGGAGGTGCTTTCCAAGAGGACATTGAACGTTCCTGAGTGGCCTAGTTACAGTATTAACTTAGAGTACCAGTCAAAAGTTTGGACACAACTACACATTCAAGTGTTTTTCTATTTTTTTTAAAAACTATTTTCGACAATGTATAGTAATAGTTGTGAGCGGACCAAGTAATTGGGCGTCACTCTAAAGCGGGAAGGTGGAATAAACGAGTCAGGAGTAGGTTTTCTTGATTGAACACAGTTCTCTATTGAGGGCATTTGGTCAGCACCAACATTCCAACATAATCAATGAAAATCTTCCAAGGAAAAAACATACATCTTCTTCTCCAGATGAAACAGGAACACAATAGGCTTATCTTTAAACTACAACAAAAAGTCACGGGATTGTCACCGTCTTAGTGGTTCTTCCTGGATAGCTCCTCTCTCTCGGTGGCCATCTTCCAGAGATAGTTTCCCCCCTTCTCTGCTGGTTCCATTCTCTCTCTTATAGGGGAAGGAGAGTATGTCATTAGTACCGTCAGCTGTGCTTAATTGCCTCTGGTTACCTTGTTTCCCATGCCTTGTTGGGCTACTATCCATGAGCCCAGCCTGCCCTCTGGTGGTCCTTCCACATAGCTTCCCCCCCAGGACCGAACCGGAGGGTCGGGCGCCAGACGCACCATCTTGGTCGCGTCAGGACAGCGCGTCTGCATTCCCGTTCCTCGATCCGGCCCTGTGGATGACATGGAAAGAGAACGGTTGTAAAGACAAAACCATCTGGCTATTCTGTTGTTATTGTTTCTCTTACCAGCCATCCACGTGAGGGGTGCATGGTCAGTAACTAATGCAAACCTCCAGCCCCGGTAGGTAGTACCGGAGATAATCGAGGGCCCACTTGATGGCTAAGGCCTCTTTCTCTACGGTCGCATACCTCTGTTCCCGATCGCTGAGCTTCCTACTAATGAAGAGAATCGGCTTCTCTTCTTCACCTTTACCCTGAGCCCCGAGCCCTGTATCCGAGGCATCGACCTGCACAATGAACTCTTGTGAGAAGTCCGGAGCCTGTAGAACTGGATCAGAACACAGGCCATCTTTTAGCAATTGAAAGGCCTCTTCCGTCTCGTCTTTCCACTCTACCTGGTTTGGCAGGTTTTTCCTGATGAGGTTTGTGAGGGGGTTGGCAATGGTTGCATATCCCAGGATAAAACGGCGATAATATCCTGTTATCCCTAAGAAGGCCCGAACGTCTCGCTTGGTCCGGGGTCGAGGCCAGTCACGAATGGCCCTTGTCTTCTCTGCCTGTGGGCGTATTTTCCCATTCCCCACGGTGTACCCAAGGTATTCCGCTTCAGACAGGCCCAGGCAGCATTTATTTGGATTGGCTGTCAACCCTGTGGCTTCCAAACTCACGAGCACCGCCCGTAATCGCAGGAGGTGACTTTCCCAGTCCTCGCTGTGGATGACCACATCGTCTATGTACGCCACTGCATACTCTTGATGGGGCCGTAGAATGGCATCCATGAGGCGTTGGAAAGTTGCAGCGGCACCGTGCAGTCCGAAGGGCATCCTCACATACTGGAAAAGCCCCTCTGGGGTGGCGAAGGCAGTCTTTGGGCGATCCTCCGGAGCCACCGGCACTTGCCAATATCCCTTCGTCAAATCCAGGGTAGTGATGAACTTGGCCTTTCCTAAGCGCTCCAAGAGTTCATGGGATACGCATCGAATGTAGAGATGGCATTCACGCCCCTAAAGTCGTTGCAGAGTCTCATACTACTATCGGATTTGGGGACCAGGACTATGGGACTGGACCACTCACTTGTCGAGGGCTCGATCACGCCCATCCTCAACATCTCCCTCACCTCTTTCTTAGCGATGACTCTGCGAGCCTCAGGAATCCTGTAAGGGCGGATATGCACCTTCTTGCCGGGTTCAGTGTGGATATGGTGGAACAGGACATCTGTTTGTCCTGGGAATGGAGAGAATATTCGACCGAAGTTCATAATCAGCTTGTCTAGCTGTCTTGACTGCTCCGGTAGGAGAGTTTGGCCACGGCGCACCTGTGGTAGAGCCTCCTCTTTTCCTTTGCCCTCCAGGGCCATCAAAGCCACCTCCTCCTCTCGTCCATGGTACGTCTTCAGCAGGTTTATGTGATAGAGTTGGACCTTCTTCCTCCTGTCAGGTTGCTTGATGAGGTAATTGACCGGTGAGACCCTTTTTATTACCTCGTAGGGCAAACATTAAGTGTGGGAGAAGCATGTCCCAGTTTTTCCCGTCTCGGGACACCACTCTTCTCAACATGCTTTTAATCGTTTTGTTCAAGCGTTCACACAACCCGTCTGTTTGAGGGTGGAATATGCTTGTACGTATCTGTTGAACCTGATATAACCGACACAAGTCCTTCATTAACCGGGACATGAACGGGGTTCCTTGATCGGTTAAGATAGTCTTGGGGAGGCCCACACGAGAGAACATCAGGAATAACTCCTTGGCAATTCCCTTTGACGACATGTTACGCAGGGTTATGGCCTCCAGGAACTTGGTAGCGTAATCTATAACCACTAGGATGTACTCGTGTCCTCTGGCGGATTTTGGGAGGGGTCCTACGAGGTCCATAGCTATGCGTTCAAAGGGAGTCTCTATGATGGGGAGAGGAATCAAAGGGTTACGTAGGTGTGGCCGTGGGGCTGTACGTTGACATTGATCACACGTCCTACAATACCTGGCCACATCCCGGGTGACCCGGGGCCAATAGAATCTCTGCTTATCTCTGATTATGTCAATAGTCTTGTCTCGTGCCAGGTGTCCTCCTAGGACGTGGGAATGGGCTAACTGTAGAACTGTATCCCTGTATGGCCTAGGCACCATTAGTAATTCCTGGATTTCCCCCCCTTCGTCGTACGACCCAGTATAAGAGACCCCGCCTGATTGCATAGTAAGGAAGTGAAAAAAAAAAAAAAAAAAAAATGAAAAAAAGAATAATTATTGATTAAAAAAGATATGAAAAAATATATATATATACGTTTACAAAATAACTTGGGTAACTATTTACACACTTTCAATATTTGGAAGACCCTCAGTCCTCTATCAAATCAAATCTATTTATATAGCCCCAGCCTAAAACCCCAAACAGCAAGCAATGCAGGTGTAGAAGCACGGTGGCTAGGAAAAACTCCCTAGAAAGGCAAAAACCTAGGAAGAAACTTAGAGAGGAACCAGGCTATGAGGTGTGGCCAGTCCTCTTCTGGCTGTGCCGGGTGGAGATCACAGTGGTTATAGAGGGTGCAACAGGACAGCACCTCAAGAGTAAAAATGAACAGTTTAGGGTTCCATAGCCGCAGGCAGAACAGTTGGAACTGGAACAGCGGCAAGGCCAGGTGGACTGGGGACAGCAAGAAGTCATCATGCCAGGTAGTCCTGACGCATGGTCCTAGGGCTCAGGTCCTCCGAGAGAGAGAAAGAGAGAATTAGAGAGAGCATACTTAAATTCACACAGGACACCGGATAAGACTCCCATTCGGAGTCAGTGTCACTGTGAAAGAAAATGTTCAGTTAGAATAGTTTCACATATGAGCCCTGTATCAACAGGTATAATAAACAGATATATATAGAGAGAGTACAGGGAACATAAGGTTGAATACATTATTATGACCTTCTAGATCTACTGTCTCTTTAATATTATGACATTTCAGCTAGATCTACTGTCTTTATTATATTACAACAGACCAGCTGTATCTACTATCTCCATTTCACTTTGGCCATTGATGTAGTCCTGCCATCTCCTCAACAGCCTCAAATAGGCTATTTCATGTGGGTTGGGGTGGGGCGGCAGACACACGCATCTCACATTTCATGACATTACATGTTTATATATTGCTTCTAAAATAAAAATAAAATCACAAATAATATTTTACATTATTAATTTCAAACAAGGGCATTAGCATGATAAGAACTTACCAGGCAAAACGATGTCCTCCCCCATTCAAAAAATATTCCTCCACAATTGCTAAATGAATCGTCCTACAACAATCTCTGTCTCACCTTCACAATCAATTGATTCTAAATTGTGTGTACATCTGTATATCTAGACTTAGATTTAGCTTTCCCTGACTTAGTCGCCATAATGATTGATATATAAACAGCTGAATCTGTGCGTTCACCAAACAATGCAGTGCATAATATTTGTTTCTCCTTCCGGTATGAAACTTCAATAGCGAATGACTCACTTTACGCTGGAGCTTACTACATGGGTTGGTCTTGCAACACATACAGTAAACATGGCGTATTGCCGTTTAGCTCAGCTCATTGGCTATCTACCCAGCTAGATTTCAAGACGATCAGTGATCATTGGGTTAAAAGACAGTCAATCAACAAAACAGCGGGCAAATCATTGGTGTACAATGATGTCATGACTTGTTGTCTTCAAATCGGTTTCTTTCAGTCAATACGTCCTGCGAAATGGCCCATCACGTTTGATTGTGTTACAAACAAACCAGTTGATTGCAGTGAAACCAAACATGACTGGAAAAATCACGTTCTGTGTGGGTTATTTACCTGGAATGTGTCGTCGAAAATGGAATGAGACGGAATTCACGACACAAGCGGTTCACAAAATGTTTCGTGTTAGGCTACAAAAAGGGACTTTATCAAACAAAAGATAATTCATTGTGTAACAATGAGCATTGTAATTGCAAACAGACGAAGATCGTCAAAGGTAAACCATTTTTTTTTATGCAGTTTGAGATTATGTTACGCCTGTGCTGGTTATTTTTTAAAAAAATTTATGGGGCTCTATGCTCAGATAATCGCATCGTATTCTTTCACAGTAAATCCTTTTTTAAATCTGACAATGCAGTTGGATTAGCAAGATTCTAGTCTTTTGATACATGTGAGACACTTGTATTTTCATGAATGTTTAATATAACTATTTATGTAGCGAGAACTGTATGTTGTGGAATTTCAGCCCGCTAGCAGGTTCGTGCGCAGGGAGGTTAACAAGAGAATCACTGACATGATGTCAGCTGGTCCTTTTGTGGCAGGGCTGAAATGCAGTGGAAATATTTTGGGGGGATTCAGTTCATTTGCATGGCAAAGAGGGACTTTGCAATTCATTGCAATTCATCTGATCACTCTTCATAACATTCTGGAGTATATGCAAATTGACATCATCCAATCTGAGGCAGCAGACTTTGTGAAAATTAATATTTCTGTCATTCTCAAAATGTTTGGCAACGACTGTAGTAACCAAAAAAGTGTTAATTCTTAAAAGGATCGGTGTCCAGCTAGCTGAACAACTTCCAGTGAAACTGGAGGGAGCGCAATTCAAATAAATAATCATAAATATTATGGATTTTAAACATTTCGGTACATATTATATGTGCTGAAAGCTTAAATTCTTGTTAATCTAACTGCACTGTCCCATTTACAGCAGCTATTACAGCGGAAACATGCCATGCGATTGTTTGAGGACGGTGCCCCACATCAAAATATTTTTCCACCGGCGCAGGTTTCATACATTCACATATAATCTTCCTCTGATTTGTCATCCAAAGGGTCCCAGCTACAACATGTAGTGTCATTTTTGTTAGATAAAATCCTTCCTCATATCCCAAAATGTCTGTTTAGTTGGCGCCATCAATTTGAGTAATCCACTCGTTCAACTTGCAGAGAAAGGAATCTGAAAATCTAAGCATAAACTTTCTTTCAACAAGTTAAAATACATTTATATTTACTCTTCAGATACCCTAAAATGTAATCAAACTATAATATTTATTTCTGAAAGAAGTATGTTCACTAGGGAACAGATTTTAGCAGGTGCGTAATTTCTTCAAGGTGCCCACAAACACGAATTTCCAAGACTGTGTCCTTCTACTGAAACTGTTATTTCTTATTCATTTTTGAAGTTACAAGCCAGAAACCTTGAACATAGACTGCTGACACCACATGGAAGCCATAGGAATTGCATCCAGGAAGCTAATTTACAACATGACCTTTCTCTTGTATTTCTAAGAGGGTGGTCTCTCTCAAACAGGCTGGTTTTTCTTTGGATTTTCGCTTACCATATCTATTGTATTATATTCTCCTACATTATTTTAACATTTCTACAAACTTAAAAGTGTTTTCTTTCCAATGCATATCCTTATACAGTGGGGAGAACAAGTATTTGATACACTTGCAAAGCATGTAGAGGTCTGTAATTTTTTATCATAGGTACACTTCAACTGTGAGAGACGGAATCTAAAACAAAAATCCAGAAAATCACATTGTATGATTTTTAAGTAATTAATTTGCATTTTATTGCATGACATAAGTATTTGATACATCAGAAAAGCAGAACTTAATATTTGGTACACAAACATTTGTTTGCAATTACAGAGATCATATGTTTCCTGTAGTTCTTGACCAGGTTTGCACACACTGCAGCAGGGATTTTGGCCCACTCCTCCATACAGACCTTCTCCAGATCCTTCAGGTTTCGGGTCTGTCGCTGGGCAATATGGACTTTCAGCTCCCTCCAAAGATTTTCTATTGGGTTCAGGTCTGGAGACTGGCTGGGCCACTCCAGGACCTTGAGATGCTTCTTACGGAGCGGAGCCACTCCTTAGTTGCCCTGGCTGTGTGTTTCGGGTCGTCGTCATGCTGGAAGACCCAGCCACGACCTATCTTCAATGCTCTTACTGAGGGAAGGAGGTTGGTATCCAAGATCTCGCGATACATGGCCCCATCCACCCTCCCCTCAATACGGTGCTGTCGTCCTGTCCCCTTTGCAGAAAAGCATCCCCAAACAATGATGTTTCAACCTCCATGCTTCACAGTTGGGTTGGTGTTCTTGGGGTTGTACTCATCCTTCTTCTTCCTCCAAACACGGTGAGTGGAGTTTAGACCAAAAAGCTCTATTTTTGTCTCATCAGACCACATGACCTTCTCCCATTCCTCCTCTGGATCATCCAGATGGTCATTAGCAAACTTCAGACGGGGTTGGACATGAGCTGGCTTGAGCAAGGGGACCTTGCGTGCGCTGCAGGATTTTAATCCATGTGTGTTACTAATGGTTTTCTTTGAGACTGTGGTCCCAGCTCTTTTCAGGTCATTAACCAGGTCCTGCCGTGTAGTTCTGGGCTGATCCCTCACCTTCCTCATGATCATTGATGCCCCATGAGGTGAGATCTTGCATGGAGCCCCAGACCGAGGGTGATTGACCATCATCTTGAACTTCTTCCATTTTCTAATAATTGCGCCAACAGTTGTCGCCTTCTCACCAAGCTGCTTGCCTATTGTCCTGTAGCCCATCCCAGCCTTGTGCAGGTCTACAATTTAACCCTGATGTCCTTACACAGCTCTCTGGTCTTGGCCTTTGTGGAGAGGTTGGAGTCTGTTTGATTGAGTGTGTGGACAGGTGTCTTTTATACAGGTAACGAGTTCAAACAGGTGCAGATAATGCAGGTAATGAGTGGAGAACAGGAGGGCTTCTTAAAGAAAAACGAACAGGTCCAGTTTTAACAGTTTTAATAACAAGTAAAAATATATTTTATATCTGAGATTCTTAAAAGTAGCCACCCTTTGCCTTGATGACAACTTTGCACACTCTTGGCATTCTCTCAACCAGCTTCATGAGGTAGTCACCTGGAATGCATTTCAATTAATGGGTGTGCCTTGTTAAAAGTTAATTTGTGGAATGTCTTTCCTTCATATTGCATTTGAGCCAATCAGTTGTGTTGTGACAATGTAGAAGTGGTATGCAGAAGACTGCCCTATTTGTTAAAATATCACGTCCATATTATAGCAAGAACAGCTCAAATAAGCAAAGAGAATGACAGTCCATTGTCACATTAAGACATGAAGTTCAGTCAATACGGAAAATTTAAAGAACTTCGAAAGTGCAGCTGCAAAAACCATCAAGCGCTATGATGAAACTGCCTCTCATGAGGACCGCCACAGGAAAGGAAGACCCAGAGTTACCTCTGTTGCAGAGGTTAAGTTCCTTATTACCAGTAACAGACATCTCAACATCAACTGAGACTGAGTGAATCAGGCCTTCATGGGCGAAATGTTGCAAAGAAACCACTACTGAAGGACACCAATACTAAGAAGAGACTTGCTTGGCCCAAGAGACACAAGCAATGGACATTAGACCGGTGGAAATCTGTCCTTTGGTCTGATGAGTCCAAATTTGAGATTTTTGGATCTAACCACTGTGTCTTTGTGAGACGCAGAGTAGGTGAACTGCATTGTTGGTTAAGGGCTTGGAAGTAAGCATTTCACTGTAAGGTCTACACCTGTTCTATATGGCACATGTGACAAATAACATTTGATTTGATGATTTTGATGATCTCCGCATGTGTGGTTTCCACCGTGAAGCATGGACGAGGTGTGATTGTGTGGGGGTGCTTTGCTGGGGACACTGTCAGTGATTTATTTAGAATTCAAGGCACACTTAACCAGCATGGCTACCACAGCATTTTGCAGCAATACACCATCCCATCTGGTTTGCGCTTAGTGGGACTATCATTTGTTTTTCAACAGGACAATGACCCAACAGTGATGGAGTGCTGCATCAGATGATCTAGACTACACAATCACCCGACCTCAACCCAATTGAGATAGTTTGGGATGAGTTAGACCGCAGAGTGAAGGAAAAGCAGCCAACAAGTGAATCCTACAGACGAAGAACCATATATGTGACAGTTTTTCCATTTTAAGATAATCAGTTATTTTTATATTATTAATTGTGTGTACCACATTAGGTGCTTTATGGTTGACAAATAATTCACCATACCCATATCTTCCAACAACTATTGATATTTTTTTGTTATTTCAAAAACTACTTTTTTTTATTGCCGTTTTAAGTTTTAGAATGTGGAAGAACAGTATATCTCCAGTGATGATCTCAGTTTGTGGAAGAACAGTATATCTCCAGTGATGATTTCAGTTTGTGGAAGAACAGTATATCTCCAGTGATGATCTCAGTTTGTGGAAGAACAGTATATCTCCAGTGATGATCTCAGTTTGTGGAAGAACAGTATATCTCCAGTGATGATTTCAGTTTGTGGAAGAACAGTATATCTCCAGTGATGATTTCAGTTTGTGGAAGAACAGTATATCTCCAGTGATGATCTCAGTTTGTGGAAGAACAGTATATCTCCAGTGATGATCTCAGTTTGTGGAAGAACAGTATATCTCCAGTGATGATCTCAGTTTGTGGAAGAACAGTATATCTCCAGTGATGATTTCAGTTTGTGGAAGAACAGTATATGTTACATTTTGCATGACTCTTGTAAGATGTCCTTTTTTAACACCTGATAGGATGTTTTAAGTACTTTCAAGTACAGATGCCCTTCATGTAAATAACTTAAATGCAATATGTAGTTAATTCATTTGTATGGAGGTTCATTTAAAGGTGGTCTATCAACTTTAGCACTGATGACTTTTCTTAAAAGTTGAGTCATGAAATCTTAGTCTCATTTAAAATGAAGCCCTCAATGTGAACATACCATAGAATAACTACAAAAATAGAATACAATTAATTCAATCAAAACAAGAACAACTTGTACATATCAAATATGGATCAATGTGATGTGCCAATATGCATGTCCATTATGCAGGTCACTAAGGTCAATATTACAAAACGTTCAGAAAACCATTCTCTTTAAGTTTAACACTATGATCAGCAATTAAGTTTTGAATTGCGTTAAACCCATGCCAAAGGCAAGAAATGTCATTCTGTACTGAGGTGACAGCAGAAGATAAGTATTAAGTATATATTAAGTATGTATTTGGATTCGTTAAACATGTTCTAGCTGTGTCTGAATCCTGGCTTAGGAAGACCACCAAAAAGTCTGAAATGTTCATCCCAAACTACAACATTCTCAGACAAGATAGAACTGCCAAAGGGGGCGGTGTTGCAATCTACTGCAATGATAGCCTGCAGAGTTCTGTCCTACTATCCAGGTCTGTACCCAAACAATTTGAACTTCTACTTTTAAAAATCCACCTCTCTAAAAACAAGTCTCTCACCGTTGCCGCCTGCTATAGACCACCCTCTGCCCCCAGCTGTGCTCTGGACACCATATGTGAACTGATTGCCCCCCCCCATCTATCTTCAGAGCTCGTGCTGCTAGGCGACCTAAACTGGAACATGCTTAACACCCCATCCTGCAATCTAAGCTTGATGCCTTCAATCTCACACAAATGATCAATGAACCTACCAGGAACCTCCCCAAAGCCTTAAACACGGGCACCCTCATAGATATCATCCTAACCAACTTGCCCTCTAAATACACCTCTGCTGTCTTCAACCAAGATCTCAGCGATCACTGCCTCATTGCCTGCATCCGTAATGGGTCAGCGGTCAAACGACCTCCACTCATCACTGTCAAACGCTCCCTGAAACACTTCAGCGAGCAGGCCTTTCTAATCGACCTGGCCGGGGTATCCTGGAAGGATATTGATCTCATCCCGTCAGTAGAGGATGCCTGGGTATTTTTTTAAATGCCTTCCTAACCATCTTAAATAAGCATGCCCCATTCAAGAAATTTAGAACCAGGAACAGATATAGCCCTTGGTTCTCCCCAGACCTGACTGCCCTTAACCAACACAAAAACATCCTATGGCGTTCTGCATTAGCATCGAACAGCCCCCGTGATATGCAGCTGTTCAGGGTAGCTAGAAACCATTATACACAGGCAGTTAGAAAAGCCAAGGCTAGCTTTTTCAAGCAGAAATTTGCTTCCTGCAACACTAACTCAAAAAAGTTCTGCGACACTGTAAAGTCCATGGAGAATAAGAACACCTCCTCCCAGCTGCCCACTGCACTGAAGATAGGAAACACTGTCACCACTGACAAATCCAACATAATTGAGAATTTCAATAAGCATTTTTCTACGGCTGGCCATGCTTTCCACCTGGCTACTCCTACCCCGGACAACAGCACTGCACCCCCCACAGCAACTCGCCCTAACCTTCCCCAATTCTCCTTCTCCCAAATCCAGTCAGCTGATGTTCTGAAAGAGCTGTAAAATCTGGACCCCTACAAATCAGCCGGGCTAGACAATCTGGACCCTTTCTTTCTAAAATTATCTGCCGAAATTGTTGCCACCCCTATTACTAGCCTATTCAACCTCTCTTTCGTGTCGTCTGAGATTCCCAAAGATTGGAAAGTAGCTGCGGTCATCCCCCTCTTCAAAGGGGGGGACACTCTTGACCAAAACTGCTACAGACCTATATATATCCTACCTTGCCTTTCTAAGGTCTTTGAAAGCCAAGTCAACGAACAGATTACCAACCGAATCTCACCATACCTTCTCTGCTATGCAATCTGATTTTAGAGCTGGTCATGGGTGCACTTCAGCCACGCTCAAGGTCCTAAACGATATCTTAACCACCATCGATAAGAAACATTACTGTGCAGCCGTATTCATTGATCTGGCCAAGGCTTTCGACTCTGTCAATCAACACATCCTCATCGGCAGACTCGACAGCCTTGGTTTCTCAAATGATTGCCTCGCCTGGTTCACCAACTACTTCTCTGATAGAGTTCAGCGTGTCAAATCGGAGGGTCTGCTGTCCTGACCTCTGGCAGTCTCTATGGAGGTGCCCCAGGGTTCAATTCTTGGACCGACACTCTTCTCTGTATACATCAATGATGTCGCTCTTGCTGCTGGTGAGTCTCTGATCCACCTCTACGCAGACGACACCATTCTATATACTTCTGGCCCTTCGTTGGACACTGTGTTAACAACCCTCCAGGCAAGCTTCAATGCCATACAACTCTCCTTCCGTGGCCTCCAAATGATCTTAAATACAAGTAAAACTAAATGCATGCTCTTCAACCGATCGCTGCCTGCACCTGCCCGCCTGTCCAACATCACTACTCTGGACGGCTCTGACTCACTACTCTGGACGGCTCTGAATATGTGGACAACTACAAATACCTAGGTGTCTGGTTAGACTGTAAACTCTCCTTCCAGACCCACATCAAACATCTCCAATCCAAAGTTAAATCTAGAATTGGCTTCCTATTTCGCAACAAAGCATCCTTCACTCATGCTGCCAAACATACCCTTGTAAAACTGACCATCCTACCAATCCTCGACTTCGGCGATGTCATTTACAAAATAGCCTCCAATACCCTACTCAATAAATTGGATGCAGTCTATCACAGTGCAATCCGTTTTGTCACCAAAGCCCCATATACTACCCACCATTGCGACCTGTACGCTCTCGTTGGCTGGCCCTCGCTTCATACTCGTTGCCAAACCCACTGGCTCCATGTCATCTACAAGACCCTGCTAGGTAAAGTCCCCCCTTATCTCAGCTCGCTGGTCACCATAGCATCACCCACCTGTAGCACGCGCTCCAGCAGGTATATCTCTCTGGTCACCCCCAAAACCAATTCTTTCTTTGGCCGCCTCTCCTTCCAGTTCTCTGCTGCCAATGACTGGAACGAACTACAAAAATCTCTGAAACTGGAAACACTTATCTCCCTCACTAGCTTTAAGCACCAACTGTCAGAGCAGCTCACAGATTACTGCACCTGTACATAGCCCACCTATAATTTAGCCCAAACAACTACCTCTTTCCCTACTATATTTATTTTGCTCCTTTGCAACCCATTATTTGTATTTCTACTTTGCACATTCTTCCACTGCAAATCTACAATTCCATTGTTTTACTTGCTATATTGTATTTACTTTGCCACCATGGACTTTTTTTTGCCTTTACCTCCCTTATCTCACCTCATTTGCTCACATCGTATATAGACTTGTTTATACTGTATTATTGACTGTATGTTTGTTTTACTCCATGTGTAACTCTGTGTCGTTGTATGTGTCGAACTGCTTTGCTTTATCTTGGCCAGGTGGCAATTGTAAATGAGAACTTGTTCTCAACTTGCCTACCTGGTTAAATAAAGGTGAAATAAAATAAAAAACACTTTTTTGGTTACTACTTGATTCTATATGTGTTTTTTCATAGTTTTGACGTCTTCGCTATTATTATACATTGTAGATAATAGTAAAAACAAAGAAAAACAATTTGAATGAGTAGGTGTGTCCAAATTTTGACTGGTTCTGTAAATCGGCTTGAGAATCTATGGCAACACTTGAAAATGCCTGTCTACCAATGATCAACAACCAACTTGACAGAGTTTGAAGACTTTTTAAAATAATAACTGACAAATATTGTACAATACAGGTGTGCAAAGCTCTTAAAGACTTACCCAGAAAGACACCTGTAATCACTGCCAAATGTGATTCTAACATGTATTGACTCAGGGGGTTGAATACTTATCTAATCAAGATATATGACAAAGTATTTTGTAACACAAAATGTGGAAAAAGTGAAGTTTTGTGTATACTTTCTAAAGGTACTGTACAAGTGTATCTGAAATGCAGCCATATCTGCCATAGGCCTATACATAATTTGCACTTACCAACATGCACAGATCAGCTTGACATGATGAGCACCACTAGGCTATCAAAGATTCTTACAGGCTCCATAGCGTAAACTTCAACACTTAGCGTAAACTTCAACACTTAGCGTAAACTTCAACACTTAAACTTCAACGTAAGCCAATCCGCCACTTCTCCAGGTGCAAAATATTTTCTGTTGGAGAGTTTCAGAAAAGCAAACTAAGTCAAACTAAGTGCATATTCTATATTCATAGCTGATGTGAAATGTCCTCTATAACAGTAGCCAATTTGAATCTGCCATGAATAAGAGTGAATTCAGAGAGCAATATACATTCAAAGAGCAACACACACACGCTATATCAAAAGCTCAGGGAGGGGGAGAAAAAGTAGTCTGTGTTGTTATCATAGTATTGACAACTTTTACAGTAGTCAATCACACAACGTGCAATGCAAATGAATTATAGAGTGAAAATTTGCCTACTGTTGATGATTGAATTACAGGAGAGTGAGACCAAATCATGGACGCTGGACAGAGTGCATTTCAGTTGCAACAAAAAGGCAGTTTATTGAGTCAAAAGATATCTTGTCCTGCAGTTTAACGTGCACGGACCTGATTCATATAGCTCAAAGGGAGTTAGCTGAAAAAGGGACCTAAACAAAGGTTGTAGCAGATTATATACATAGAATAATGTAGGTGGAGTCTTGTCGTGGTGGTCTTCTGACTGGTCCCGAAGAGTTGGAGGCGGGCCTGCTCCAGCCAGAGCAGGAGCCCCAATGGTGCTCAGCAGAGTCCTCTGCTCTTGGCACCCAACCAGTAGAGGGGGGTGAAGTGTGAGTGTGCAGTGCTCATGAAATGTTTGTATGTCAAGGAGGCGTGAGATAATGGAACTGAAACTGGCAGTTTATGGCTGGGGGTAGGGTGCTCCCTGTTTGGACAGGGGTGCGTGCAATGACTTGAGTCAGGCGGCTTAATATATGTGCTTGATATATGAGCTATGTATATGAATATGTGTATATATGACACTACTTCTTTTAGTAGGCTACACACGGTATTGGTCCTATACTGCTGCGACATATAAAATGTACAAAAATTGTACAAAAAAATACCTTTCTGAAATGCAGTCATATACACAACAGCAGTCATTTTGCACACAAGAAAGCATGCAACATTGAAGAGAAGCCACACTAAGACTGGTAGCCCAAGATGCACCAGGCCAGGGCTCACCTCAGAGGACAACCAACAGGCTACATTGGTCATTGTCCCTATACCCATCAAATAATGCAAAGCTCTATATTTATCAATAGCAATTAGACCCACAAAAGCAAGCAATGACATTAACAATCACAGATAAATCTAACATGCATTGAAGTAAAAAGCAAAGGCCTAAAGCACATATGTCAGAGTCAAGGCCCGCGGGCCACATCCGGCCCGCAAGAAGGTTTTTTACGGCCCCTGGGATGATCTTGATTTATTATTAGAACCGGCCCGCAGCAAGCCGGCAGCCCGCAGATCTTTTACACGCACCAATACTACATTTCCCACAATGCAAAGGTGACGCACCGAGCAGTAGGCTGCTTCATTTCAATATTTATTGGCACAGCAGTCGTCAGCATCACAGTAAAATTAACTTTCAGATACCCATCAAAAATGGCAAAACGGAAGGTGGATACTGAGAACCGGGGGTTTCAAACAAGGTGGGAGTCGGAGTATATGTTCACGAAGGTAGCTGGAAAACCTGTGTGTCTTCTGTGTGGAGAAAGTGTGGCGGTACTGAAAGAGTATAATCTGAGACGACATTATGAAACGAAACACGCGGACAAAAACAAGAATATGGACATGGAACAAAGGCTACAAAAGGCCAGTTTTATTTTGGCAGAAGAGATCGCTAAATCAGCCCGGCCATTTACGGAGGGGGATTTCATCAAAAACTGCATGATTAAAGTTTGTGACGAAGTTTGCCCAGAAAAAAGGCAACTCTTTTTAAATGTGAGTCTGAGCAGAAACACCATTGCCGAGAGAGTAGACCAGTTGTCCATCAATCTAAAAGAGCAGCTTGTGAAAAAGGGAAAAGATTTTATTGCATATTCCTTGGCTGTGGATGAGAGCACCGACATTTCTGACATTGCCCAGTTGTCAATTTTCATCCGCGGAGTGGACTCCAACCTAAGCGTGACAGAGGAGTTTTTGGCTTTACGTCCTATGCATGGCACAACTACGGGGCATGATTTGTATGAAGAGGTGTCAAGATGTGTAAATGAGATGGAGCTGCCTTGGGAAAAACTCGTGGGTTTGACAACCGACGGAGCACCTGCGATGTGTGGACACAGGAGCGGACTGGTGGCGAAGATACGGGAAAAGATGCAAGAGGAAAACGCGACAGGTGAGCTGACAGCTTATCATTGTATCATACACCAGGAAGCGTTGTGCGGTAAAGCCTTGAAAATGGAGCATGTAATGAGCATCATCACGCGCACAGTTAACTTTATCAGAGCCAAAGGTTTGAATCACCGCCAGTTCAAGGCATTTCTGACGGAGTTAGAAACGGAGCATGGTGATTTGCCTTATCACACAGAGGTGCGATGGCTAAGCCAGGGAAAGGTGCTTCAAAGATGTTTCGAGCTTCGTGAGGAGATTTGTCTGTTCTTGGACAGCAAAGGGAAAGACACAACACAACTCCGAGACGAAATGTTTCTGTGTGAAATGGCTTTTCTGTGTGACATTACGAGTCATCTGAATGCAATAAACTTGCAGCTGCAGGGTCGGGATCGTGTCATCTCTGATATGTACAGTACAGTGAAGGCATTTAAAACCAAACTGACTCTGTGGGAGACGCAGATGCGGAAAGAAAATTTGAGCCACTTTCCCAGCTGCCAGACCATGAAAGAGAAGCTCTCTACCAGTGCGTTCCCGAGCACACAGTTGGCTGATAAAATAGGTATGCTTGCCGCTGACTTTCGACGCCGATTTGCTGACTTTGAAGCACAAAAAAGCAGGTTGGAACTGCTCGGTAACCCATTTGCTGTTGACGTGGAAAGCTCACCACCAAACCTCCAAATGGAGTTGATTGACCTCCAATGCAATGATGCACTGAGGGCAAAATATGCGGCAGTGGGTGCTGCGGAGTTCGCCCGTTTCCTCCCCGGCACAATGCCCCAGCTGCGCATCCAGGCTGCTCAAACGTTGTCTATGTTTGGCAGCACATACCTGTGTGAACAACTGTTTTCTTTGATGAACCTGAACAAAACATCACACAGAAGTCGACTTACTGCTGAACACCTCCACTCAATTCTGAGGATTTCTTCAGCTCAGAGCCTTACCCCGAACATTGATGAACTTGTGGAAAAGATGGGACACCACCAAGTATCACCCTCAACCTCAAACAAGTGAACATTACTGTGCAATCACATATTTAGAGTTTTTACTCAGTTCAAGTTTAAAAGTTAAAATTTAATATTTGTTTTCACTGCATGTTACTTCTCCTTAAACAAAGTGTTGTTTTTGATTAATAGATTTTTGCACTTTATTTTTTTGTATTTCAATCCAATTATATTTTAAAAATATTTCAGTTGAGTGGATGATAGAAAATTGCTATTATTGTTTTTTCTTTGAAGTAAATTTAGCCCACTTTTGCTAAAATAGAAAATATAGTCTACTGATGGTGCCTTGAATACCGGTTTCTTTCATTTAATGTTCATGTTATGGGGATATTTATATAAAGGAAATTTGTCTTTTGTGTCTGTTGAAAATTAAAGATTACTGACAGAGCCATAAGAAAATATTGCTTTATTTATCTGATCATATTGTAATATATTTGTTAGGTTTTCAGTAGGTTCAATTAGGTTCACTAGACTATATGCGTCATTTAAAAATTTTTCAATGAACATTCGAACAGTCCGGCCCTCGTCTTGTAGCTGATTTTTTTATTTGGCCCTCCGTCCATTTGACTTTGACACCCCTGGCCTAAAGTAACTAACTATACATTATAATAAAACATCTGCCAAAAAAACAAGCTTATAGGAGGGAAAACCAATGAATGAATTATTCTGGCACAGCGGCCAGGGCCATAAAGCTTACCATTTAGAAGACCTGAAGCCTCCTCGATGATGTGTTGAACCTCATGTGAAGTTTCTGATTCCATTCTCCTTCTTGGTGAAATGTACTTGTCAGGTCCATCTCAAATGCCAGCTGGACAAACTGGAATTTCATTGATGTAGCATGCTGCGTCTTGTAATAGAAAAATGACATATTTACCTGGTTTGTTTGATATTAATAGTTAGCAATTAATACTTAACAAATAGGACATTTATGTTCTGTTTATTTATGTGTTTTCATGGGCTCCACTCTAGTTCCCTGCAGCTAATCTGGGCGTATGGTCACCAGAGATGGCTTGAGCTGACAAATGAGTTAAAGACTGCATTACATAGACAATAATGTTTTTTACTAGAGATATCTTAGGAGTAGAACAATCCCTCATTGTCTCAAAATCATCCTTGCATCTGGGAAACTAAACCAGGATGGGGTTAAGACAACAACCCACGTGCAGATAACGGCAGGATGAACCCAGAGTGGCTTATGATGCTCCTTGGCCGCATGAGGGGGGTTGAACCAACCATGACTGAGCATTGTTAGTGTCAGCTATATATCATACTCTGCATTTGTGTAAAGGTTAGGTTACTCGGTCCAACAGTCAAGGGTGGAGGGTTGACCAGCCTAATTATTGCAATAATTAATCAATATTAAATAAAGATGATTGTTTGAAGAAATGACCAAGTCTCTCTCAGTACTGCAATTCTATGATAGTCTGTGTTCACTGAATACGTTTTTCAGGGTGGAGAAGGAACTTTCGTACATTGCTTTAGATGCCCCAAATGTTAATCCATGTTTCAGTGCCAACAGCACAGTCGGCATTGTTGACAAAGGCAACAATGCCTATCTTTGAAGAACACTGAGTGGGGTCCATTTGCAAGAATGTGCCAGCCACAATAAACTCTGCCTCCACTGGTTCAGTTTTGGTTAGATTCAACAGTAGCTTGACCTTGTTCACATACAAAAAGTTTGGGCTCTTGGGATCCATGGTGCACAGAGTTTCCGCCAGTTGAATATTTCCTTCACTAAATCCCCCAGCACGACATCCAAAGTGCTGAAAAACAGTTGTTTACACTTCCTCTTGTCTCCATTATCATGCTGACCCACTGTGAGTTCAACTTGTCACGCCTGCTCCCGCTCTTCCTCCCCCTCTCCCAGCCTGCTTGCCCAGCACCCATGTCTTGGCCTGGCTCGCCCAGGTGGGACGCCGGGTGGCGCCCCTAGAGAGGGGGTACTGTCACGCCTGTTCCTGCTCTTCCTCCCCCTGGCTCTCGAGGGCGCCAGGCTCTCCAGGATTATGCAATCAAGCCACCATCAGTATGCACACCTGCCTTTCCCCGTCACGCGCATCTGCACTCATTGGACTCAGCTGAACTCTTATTACTTGTGTTATTGCCTTTCCTATATCTGTCTGTTCCCTAGCTCTGTTCCCTGCTTCGGGATTGATGTTTGTCACATGTCCTTGTTTTCCCGTGTGCTGATGCTGTTCCTGTCATGTTCTATGTCCATTCCTGATTAAATGTTTGACTCCCTGTACCTCCTTCTTCTGTTCGGCATCACTCCTTATACAACTACATACTCTTGCAGAGTTTTACTTATGAGTCTCCGTCATTTTGCTTGGAGCTGGTGTGCTCATGCCCTCCTGGCATGCCTCCTAAAGTTTTTTTCTCTCAAATTTAGCATCACATCTCAGTTTTTCAACACACCAATACTTTGGACAAGTTTGACACAGGAGTGCAGATCAGTAGCTTCAGACTGCAGTAACTGGTTAGGACAGTGGAGGAGTTCTAGAATTCTGTGATTCATATTAGCAATAAACTTAAAACTTGGATCTGTCATTGCTTTCAATAAGCCTGTAGCCTCAAGTCTCACATCTCTGCCATATGCAGGAGTAGATTAAATTTCATCGTGCATCTCTGTGATGTTGTCAATTGATTTAAAAATGACTGACATTGTGGCGAGGTGGCCAGTACGTCACTAATCAAGAAGTCTTCTCAGTTTTTCCCCAGTGTACTGTGCAGCCACCATGGGTTTCCTAAAGAAATTGTACAGGGAGCTACACATGAAAAAGTCCTCTATCGCCTCTTTAGAAGACATAGCGTGCACTACAACCAAATGCAGACCTTGAACCAGACATTACAAAAGGTCCACTTTCTCCCACTGAAAATGCGGCTCCTAAGACAAATGCGCGCTGGCTCCTAATCACAGAGGTGGTCAGGTGCTAGTGGCTGGGGTAACGGAGGTGCAGGTGCTTGTTGTGATGTTACCCTCATGCTGCTGGTGCTAGTCCATGGCTCATTTCGATTGTTGTTGGTCAGAGGCGGTGTAGGGGATGGGCAGGTATTGCTACTAGGCTAGCAGGCTGCTCGGTGAGCTCTGCGTTGGCCTTGACATGCTGGTCCTCAGTTTTTTTGCTATTAATAGTGCCCAGACATTTTCAGAATCCATGCTGTTCAAAGCTTAGCCAACTAGCTATAATTATTCAGTGCACCACTACCAAAACTTAACAAAGCTATCTGTAGCTACCTGCAAAAGCGAACAACCTTTTTCCCTCTCTGTGAGAGAAAAAAAATGTCAATTTGACCCCACCCTGGGGGGGTCAATGAGCATCTTAAACAAGATAATGAAGGCAGTGCCTTAGGATATTGCATGGCTAAGTACCCAATCAGAATGCATTTTGGGATTTTAACTACAAAATATTAGATTATTACATCCCTCCTTTCTCCCCCCTCCTCAGATCATGAGCGCACACCGGCATGTAGCCTCTGTCCCGGTCTGCACTACTGGGAGGCCCAGAGGCGCTACATTGGCAAAACCCGGGCATAGTAATTCATATACCATTTGTTATGTAGGGCACAAATTCTATCTGGGGGGGGGGGGTCCATGCCCGGCTTTGCCACCTGTAGAGCAGGTGCTTGATGAAGGAAGAGAGACGAGGGGAAGAAGTGCTTCATATCTTATTGAGAAGTAGCCTTTATTTAGACTATTGAGATACACCCCATGGTGCCCAATTACCAGTCATCTCTGACTGAATGCCTTTATGTCTGCTTCTGTTGTAGTCAATGTAAAATGGAACACCCCACCTCGCCTCTGTTCCCATGGGACTGTATTGTGTTTGGGTGTCTAGCAGTAATCCCCCCAGTCAATGAAACCCACTGTATGTCCCAACACAATCTGTTTTCCAAATTCACAACTTAATCCCTAGCGAAGTCGTTTTCTATTTTGTTGACGACAAAGGCATGAATGTGAGGTACGTTTCCCTCCATTTCACCAGGGAATGAGACGCTCAGTGTTATCAGCATGCTGCAGGTAGATGTTAACTAGGTTTTCTTTATAAAAACACAGAACTCGCGCCTCAATCCCCCACAGACACTCAGCTATGGCAGTGGATCTGATACCATGCCAACTCCTGTCAGCCCTGTGTGTGTGCTTGTGTGTCTGGTGATGCTGCTTTTCGATCTTCCTTTTATAAAGAAGTGTCTTAGAGTCTCACACCAGCAAGCATTAACAGTGGGGATGTGTTATGAAGTAAAGATGACTCAACAGTCCACGGAATCAGTATTTAATAATGCTCAATACTCAAAGCTGTGAAAGGAGGACAGTCATCTTAAAACACACATGCCACTTGGGACACTATCTGATAAAAGAATACAGAATCTCTACGTAAACATTAATGGGAATATACTTACTTTGTTCAGAACTGCTGTTGCTACTTTGGCTTCTGTGTAAAAGTGTAGCAGAGGAAGGTAGTTGAAGTTAGTTTGACATAACAATCCCTGCGAACTGAACTGTTTCAGTATCTGGGTGTTATCTGGTCTTGTAGGGTGGTTGGTCGGCTTCAGAATGTAAAAAAAGCCCCACACTACTCCCAAATACTCAACGCATAGATGAACCAATGTTTTAGCACTCGTCTTCTATAGGGTTAAGAATGTGGGAATACTATTTGGGAATATGGTATCACATCCAGGCTCATACTGGTACATGTTAGATAGGTGCCGTGAGGGCACTCGGAGAGTGGTGTCAGAAAAACAAACCTCAACGTCAACGTCAACAAAACAAAGGAGATGATTGTGAACTTCAGGAAACAGCAGAGTGAGCACCCCCCTATCCACATCGAAGGGACAGCAGTGGAGAAGGTGGAAAGTTTTAAGTTCCTGGGCGTACACATCACAGACAAATTGAAATGGTCCACCCACACAGACAGTGTGGTGAAGAAGGCGCAACAGCGCCTCTTCAACCTCAGGAGGCTGAAGAAATTTGGCTTGTCACCCAAAACCCTGACAAACTTTTACAGATGCACAATCGAGAGCATCCTGCCCGGCTGTATCACAGCCTGATACAGCAACTGCACTGCCCTCAACCGCAAGGCTCTCCAGAGGGTGGTGCGGTCTGCACAACGTATCACCGGGGGCAAACTACCTGCCCTCCGTGACACTTACAGCACCCGATGTCACAGGAAGGCCAAAAAGATCATCAAGGAAAACAACCACCCGAGCCACTGCCTGTTCACACTGCTATCATCCAGAAGGCGAGGTCAGTACAGGTGCATCAAAGATGGCACTGAGAGATTGAAAAACAGCTTCTTTCTCAAGGCCATCAAACTGCTAAACAGCAATCACTAACTCAGAGAGGCTGCTGCCTAGATTGAGACTCAATCACTGGACAATTTAATAAATGGATCAGTAGTCACATTACACAATGCCACTTTAAATAATGCCACTTTAATAATATTTACAAATCTTACATTACTCATATCACATGTATATACTATATTTTATACCATATTTTGCGCCTTGCCTATGCCGCTCTGCCATCGCTCATCCATATACTTATATGTACATATTCTCATCCACCCCTTTAGATTTGTGTGTATTACAGTAGGTAGTTATTGGGCAATTGTTAAATTACTTGTTAGATATTACAGCGCTGTCGGAACTAGAAGCACAAGCATTGCTACACTCGCTTTAACATCTGCTAACCATGTGTATCTGACCAATAAAATGTGATTTGATTTTGATATCTTACCGTTGATGACTATCAGCTGCTGAGAGCAGGTCAGGTCAAAGGGAGGTCATAGAGTGTAACAGGTGGTAAGCCTTTAGTCAACTGATGGCTCAGAGTAATACACTTCTTGATCTAGTGGCATGGGCTATGGGTTTGTGCAGTACATGCAACATCGACACATATATGGGGCAAATGGAGAGTTGGTTATATAAAGAGCACAGAAAGTCTGCGGAGAGAGACAGAGAGAGAGTACAGCAAAGAGAGAAAGATAAAAGATAGAGAATAGAGAGAGTGAGATTTGAGAGGTAGAGACAGAGAGACAGAGTACAGCAAAGAGAGAAAGATAAAAGATAGAGAATAGAGAGAGAGAGATTGGAGAGGGAGAGACAGAGAGACAGAGAGACAGAAAGACAGAGAGAGAGGGAATAGCTTTTATTGGGCGTGACACAGAGAAATGGGATTTGGGGTTGTGGTTACAGGGTGGTAATTGATTTGAGGATTGTGCTCCACTGGGAGGCTAACTCAGCGAACATTGGTCTATTGGATCTGAGATGCAGCCTGATAGCTTAAACACTCTGACAGAGGGAGGGAGGGCAGGGTCCAGGCCTATGTAGAGTCATGGGTCTGGATGAGGCCAGTCCCATCAGGGTAATAGATAGGGTCTCTCAATGAGAGAGAGTTGGCACTGCTGTACTTTAGTTACTCATTCATAGTCTGCATACCTCCGCACAATATATGTTTCATCTGATTGAGCCAGCACTGGTGATGCTACAGTATCAGGGAAGCTGAGATATTATCCTGTTGATTTGAAGCATAGTTTTATGGATACTTTTCATATCTCTTATCATAATTATAATGGTCCTCTATCAAGGCAAAAAATGCAGCAACATAGAATCCATTGAAATTAGAGGCTATGTGAATATGCCATGGGTTTAAATTTATTACGGATCACATTCTGAGATTCAACCGTGATGAAGTGATGTCTGGGAGAGATACTGTGTTTTTTATGATAACTATTATGCTCAATTCTATTTTCTTATTACAATGGAAACACTCCTCATCCTTACTTTTTGTATAATGGAGAGTCAGAGCAGGCCAGACGTTCCACTTCAGTAACCTTAACGAGCCTTGTTCTGAGCTCTGAGGCAGTAATGACATGCTACAAAGACCAGCTCAGATCACACATTCTTAATCATTGACATGTATACACACCACGTTAACAAAAGAGCAATGGGTGGGCTTGAGAGAAACACATTATTTACCTAAATTGGATTTATCTCTGTTCATTATATCATACCAAGTATCTCTTCACATTAACATCTTCATAATGCATTATAATGCATGACATAGGAGCGAAGTTCTCATAAAAATCTAGAGCCACAGTCAAAAATCATTTTGAGCAGACTAGTTGTGTTATTCAAGAGATCAATTTCACTATCAAATTATGATTTTACAAACATACGCAATGATGTTATTGGAGTATCATATGCAATGCCTCTAATCTATCATGCCATTTCATCTCAGCCAGAGACCATCCAATTAACCTGATATGCTATAGAACAAAAATAAGTTGATGCTGGATAGTAAATCATTCCATAAAAAGCTACTGTATATCACATTACAATCATTGGAAATTGAAAAAAAAATGGTGGAGCATAGTGACAATGTATTGCCTTGGCTACTGGTACTGTTCCTCTGCCGCATCCAATGCTGTATTGCCAGTTTTAACTTCAGACACCAAAACTTTGGAGTCTGGCTAGACGGTACACTGTCCTTCTCTCAAGTTAAATCTAGACTTGGTTTCCTCTATTGTAATTGCTCCTCTTTCACCCCAGCTGCCAGACTAACCCTGATTCAAATCAAATCAACAATAATTTGTATACAGGCTCTAACTAATAGTGCAAAAAAGGTATTAGGTGAACAATAGGTAAGTAAAAGAAATAAAAACAACAGTAAAAAGACAGTGAAAAATAGTAGTGAGGCTTATACAGTAGCGAGGCTATAAAAGTAGCAAGGCTACATACAGACACCGGTTAGTCAGGCTGATTGAGGTAGTATGTAGATATGGTTAAAGTGACTGCACATATATGATGAACAGAGAGTAGCAGTAGCGTAAAGAGGGGTTGGCAGGGGGTGGATGGCAGGACACAATGCAGATAGCCTGGTTAGCCAATGTGCGGGAGCACTGGTTGGTGGTGCCAATTGAGGTAGTATGTACATATGTACAGTGGGGCAAAAAAGTATTTAGTCAGTCACCAATTGTGCAGGTTCTCCCACTTAAAAATATGAGAGAGGCCTGTAATTTTCATCATAGGTACACTTCAACTATGACAACTATGATAAACTCCCTCGATCTGGGGCTCCACGCAAGATCTCATCCCGTGGGGTCAAAATGATCACAAGAACGGTGAGAAAAAAATCCCAGAACCACACAGGGGGACCTAGTGAATGACCTGCAGAGAGCTGGGACCAAAGTAACAAAGCCTACCATCAGTAACACATTACGCCACCAGGGACTCAAATCGTGCAGTGCAAGATGTGTCCCCCTACTTAAGCCAGTACATGTCCAGGCCTGTCTGAAGTTTGCTAGAGAGCATTTGGATGATCCAGAAGAAGATTGGGAGAATGTCATATGGTGTTACGGATACAGGTATCCTGTGTGTGTATCCTGTGTGTGTGTGTGTTTCTTTTCTCTCCTTCTCCCCTCACAGGTGAAAATCATTACTCCCCAATCAGTCAACAATCAACCCATCAATCAGAAGACACAACTCCTCCTGTTTCCTACCCAA
Source organism: Oncorhynchus mykiss (assembly GCF_057628025.1). NCBI lineage: Eukaryota > Metazoa > Chordata > Actinopteri > Salmoniformes > Salmonidae > Oncorhynchus > Oncorhynchus mykiss. The sequence continues at coordinate 76,714,100 of NC_143023.1, read as the reverse complement.
TCACAGTTCCTTTCCCTTGGTTTAAAAACCCCATCAGTTGTTTGCTCTAGAGCTCAATCTCTCTGTAAATGCCATGTATGTAGATCTCTGTGTCTCACTCTCTCTTTGTGTATTAACCTATCTTTTGTTTGAGCACCTCCATAGCACTTGTCATCACCTGTGAGTATTGTTTTTGGTTATGGTGTTTGTTGCTGGTGGGAAAAGGGGAAACCAAGACAAGTCGCCCATGGGCAT